>NC_072737.1:84714441-85014441 GCF_026930045.1 Uloborus diversus | reverse complement strand
CTTGATCAGGCCCTGCTTGTGAATTGGCCGAATACCAAATATTCGTCTAAAATCTGGCCGAATATTTAGTATTTGGACAAATAACTAGTCAGCATGCCAAATAAAATCATGACAAGAAGTTTGCATGTAAATTTTTTTTTTTTGCCAACTAAATGTAAAATTTTTTCTTGCCGGCACTGTACTTCTTTAGTAGGGTCGTGGACACTTGGAACAGCTTACCGGAAGAGGCGGTAATGAGCAAGGTCTCATTTAAAGCTCAAAAAGGGCCATTGATCTTCATTGGGGACTAATTAATTGACTAGGACCAGCCTAGCTGAGTCCAGAGGCTGTTGCTGGTTGTCTCATTTGTATTATGCAACTGTAGGAAAGAACTTTTATCTGTAGCAATGTGCACTTTTCTCTCTTCTTTAGATAGTATTGGTTAAGTCGACCTTGAATAAAATAAGTACCTGATTCAAGGCTTCAAGACTCTTCAATATATCAATTCAGTAGAACTTCACTTATGCCTGTTACCCAACTCTCTATAGAAGAGATAAATTTACCATTATGATTGCTTATTGTTACAGACTGTTCACAGACATTGGTCATGTTTTTTTCCCTCTTGAAATGAAATATATTTGGATTTCTTTATAAAGTTTCTTTGAATGAATAAGATGAATGTAGTAAATAGTGATGCAACAAATAGTGATTTAACCGAATACGGAATGTTTGGCTACAAGCAAGGCTGAATATTCGGCTATTAGGCAACTGAATAGTTAATTGGCTTTTGTTTAGAGACGAAACACAGGTTGCATTTAAAGCATATAATTTTGTGTGAAGAATAGTTCAATATACACTATCAAAGATCTTTAAAAATGATTTGGAGCAAATTTATTTTTAATATGATAACATTAGTTTAAACTTTAAAAATTTTCGGCGGAAAAATTACCAAAAGGAAAATTATTTCCTTGCAACAGTTCTTAAAGATCAGAGCTCTATATTTAAGCTTTTCTAAAAGTATTTTTCTATTGGAGGCAATATTTTATGTAAAGCTTCTCACAAATAATTATGGAAAACAAAAACTGAAATGATGCATGAAATTGTATCATATAACTTTATATCATACATACATTTGCCAAAATTAGTAGTAATAAACCTTACTTCTCTATGAGAACATTCAATTTCTGAAGTTATTTCAATGGAAAAAATATAATTATTATTTAGAACCTATCCGAAGATTATTGAATATTTAGAAGAAATCCAAACTTTATTGGTGTAGGTACCACCATGAAAGGCACTCTTGAACAAAATTTGGGAAAGCAATTTTTATCAATTCAAAACCATGAACACTATATTGCATTGCAACGGGGTTGCTTCCTTCAGTCAAAAGAACTACTTTTAGTCATTGAAATGGATAGAATGAGCAAAAAAAAATAACATGGACCCAGAAAATAATTTCATTTTCCCAGCAGTTTTTTTAAATTAATTTTTTTTAAATGTCCGATTTTTCAAACAAGACGTGGTTTTTATGACTTCACAAATGATGCACTTTGCCGCATCTTTCTACTAGGTTTCCACGTTTTGATATTCAAGCAGCGAATTAAAACTGCGCTCTACGCTTGCTACCAACCTTATCATTGCCAATACATGCGAGTAAAGATGCGAATTAAATATTTTGGACCATGAATGGCATCACTGAATGGCATTTCATCATTTGTGATGTCATCGGCAGAAGCGTTAAACGATGAAAGAGCACAGATTTAAGTAATTTTTTTAAAATATTAAAGTTAAAGAAATTATTTAAAAAATGGTCAGATTCTATGTTTCCAAAAAAAATACTTTTGAAATTTTGGAAACAACTCCACTGTTTTTAATGCTAGATTCAAATTGTTCTTCAACAAAATTGAAATGAACACAGCAGAAGCTTCACAGCAATAAAATAAAAGTTAATAACCCAAGTAAAAAGAGGGTGAGCGATTTAAATCAACACAATTTAAATAAGTTAATTAAAATGAATCACATCATAATTTTTAAAGATAAAAATTTTTAAAATTCAGAAGAATGAATTTGATGGGCATATTAGCAAAAACGTATTAACAAATATTAATTTTAACGATCTTTCCATAAGGAAAAAGAATGATTCATACTGTTGTTAAATAAAATAAATTGAAACTGAAGAAAAATAAAAATCACTATAGCAATAATATTAAAAAGAAAAGAACTTGAAAAAGAAGAAAGAAACTAGAATGATTCTTTTCAATGAAATTAAAAATAATAAAGTATATTGGATAGTTATCTGTTAGGAATTAAGCTATTTAATTATTAATTTAAAAATAAACTTATCATACAGTCATTTTCAACTTTCAAACAGTGCCAATAAATATGCATATTAATAAGACAAGAATTCTAAGCAAAAAAAAAAAATAAAAGTCTGCTTTTCAGCCTTGGATGAATTTTATTAGGGATTTAAAAGTCAAAAATCTAGTGTTTTCTTTTTTTTCCCTTAATCATGCATTTCATTCTAAGATTCTTTTTTTTTTAAATATTCATTACTTGAGGAAAATAACTCAATGCTCTATGTTATTTTGATTCATTTTTTTTCAGTTAATATAGTTCTATATTATTTTAAAATTTATTATTATTATAACAATTATTATTATTTTAGAAAAGGGTAAAATATTTATTTTGATTGTTAAAAAATGTTTGGGAAACAGACTCATCTGGATATGGGGGAAAAAAAAGAATAAATTAACAAAATCTGTTTTTAGTAAAAAAAAAATCCGATTTTTTTTCAAATAAAGAAAAGAGGTGTTTCTTTTATCAACCGTGGAAACCAGAGTAAGTTGGCCTCACTCCATAAAGTGTTACTTATTAAAGAAGAAAGCTTTTATAAATGTATTTTCTCATCAATTATGACATCGACATCGAATTAAAGTTGAACGCAAAACAGCAATCTTTTATCAATAACACATCCATACTTAGAAAATATCGCTGTCACGCCCCTACTAGCACTGTCCTCGATTTCGTTTACAGTTCTTCGTTCAGATGGCAGCACTAAGCAACATTTTCAGCTCTTGTATGACAAACGCGTAAAATGCAATGCGTACTTACATTTTTAAAGTACTAAATTAGTTTTTAGCCTTTTTACCAGTTCCATGAATGAAAAAAAAAGGGGGGGGGGACTTATCTTGAAATTTTAGGGGACAGTTTCCTAACATAACATTTGTATTATTTTTGTAACATACAAACAACTGTGATTACTTTCACGGTGGTTAACCAAAATAAAACGCAAGAGTCGAAACTTATCGCATTGTGTTCTCATTAATTGTGCGTATATTTCAATCAAAACAATTTATTGGAGTCAAAAGCCGCCCTTTTCTCCCTATGGAAAATTTCGAATAATTGAAGTTCAAACTAACCCTTTGTGAATAAAATGAATTGAAAATCACTACTAATATATATCTTTTATGGCGAAAGCAACTTCAAGTACATATTCATAGGCTGCTCGATAGGGGCTTTACCCCCTCACTTTTCTAAGTTTAAAATTAACGATCGATCAAAAAATGATAAAATTGATCGATTCACATGCGTAAAGAAAGAAGAATTGATTTAATAAATGCGTTTTGAAGTTTTCTCAAGCTATTATTTCATTAAAATTAAAATGGAACTTTGAAATGGGGGGGGGGGAGAAAGGGGCTATCTGCCCCAATTTTTGAGACCATAACCAGAATGTTTTAAAGAAGGTCATTCAATCAAACTGTCACAAGGCCGTATTCAAAATTTTTTTCCCGGAGGGGCCCGGATTTGCACATTGCCACACACACACGCATATAGACACGCATAAAAATATTTATCGTAGAAAATGTTTTTGTTCCAACTTTTAATGGTTCCACCGTTGGACTTTACTTTTATTTTAATTTCTTCTTATTTTTTTATTGACCTTATAGTGGTAAGGATAACAGGAGAGTGACCCTTTAAGTCGGGTGTAGAACATCCATAATTTCATGGGGTCCGGGGGTTTTTCCCCCGGGTAATTGTTTTAAAAATATATATATATATAAAACATCTGTATTTTGAGGCCTTATATGGAGTCATTGAGGCTACAAAAATATGAAGTAAAATAGGTAAAAAAGCCTTTCAAAAGTTAAGCATTCTTTTGCAAATTAAGATCAATCAAAATAAAAATAACTTGCTCGACAAATCGTTGACATTAATCGACAGAGAGGAGAAAAGAGAAGCACATCTTCTTTGCTCATATCGGCTGTTAGTGTAGTTTGTTTTTGATCACTTCCCCAACATCCGCCCCCCCCTTTCATCAAATGCCCTACAGTATAAAAATTGTATAAAATGGTTTAAAAGAAATGGTGTAGAGATTCTCAGAAAATAAGAACTAAAGATTAATATGCTGGCCATTTGGACAGTTCATACTTTATTTTCTTGATAAGAGACAATATTGAAGAATTTTTCATGGAATTTCAAAAACTTGAATAATTTTCAACGACTCTAAAACAGTTGAAATTATTTGAAGCACTTTACTTACTCTTTTCAGAAGTTGATGGCGCAGTCTTACAAAATGATAAATTTGTAAGACACACTCATTTTATTTAAGTTAAAAATTATTGTAACGAAATATTTCTCAAGCAAACATTTTTTTTTCAATCACAAGTAGTGCAGAAAATGAAAATAGAGCAGAGTAAGTGTGATTTTTTTTTTCTCTCATTCTTAAGATATTAACAGTATGCAGTAGAAGTAAGATAAAAACAAGCAATAACAAAAGAGCTTCCAAAATACTGAATTTGGTATCAAATAAATGGCAAGACATGAAGCATATCAGTCACAAAAATTTGTCTTGAAAAATATGCTACAAAAACACGAGAATCATGATTTTTACTACATATTTTACTCAGGATGTATCAGGAGCTGAATTTGGCCCATCTTGATAACCTAATCGGAAACTAGGGGACTGGCCCTTGGGAGTCCGCGGCTCGAAATCGGTGCAGTGTAAGTTTTATAAGAGTTTTAGGGGGAGGAAGGCAGGGGCTTGCAAGGGGGGGGGGTGGAGAAGGGACACCTTTTGGCACGAGCCTGAAAGGGGCTCAGTATTTTTAAAACTAGTGGTGAAAATACGGGTAAACAAAATGGAGGGGGCCAGAAAAAGTCATTTGTGATGAGCCCCAAAATTTCTGTGCACGCTCCTGGAAGATGGCAAGTCTGCAAAACTAACAAGGGGCCTGCCTTGGACCTGAATTGAAATGAGGAAAGATAGCAGGAAGTCCTAATTAAGGATCTAAATTTCAAGTATGCGTTGCAGCTAATGAGAATTAGAATTCCTTTTTCTGTATTTATTCAAACTTTCACTTGTTACAAAATTAAGAATAAAAAAAACTTTGTTATTTTCCTTTTCTGATATGGGAAATTCAAAAAAAAAAAAAAAAATCTTCTGTTTTATTGTACAAAACATTTTAGGTTTCGGGGGGGGGGGGGCGTCTCGATACGGCCCTGAACTGTCGTGAAAGTTCAGTTCCCCATTTTTTTTTCAAAAAAAAGTCAGCTTTACAGGAACCGCCCACCTAACCTGCCCCCTCCCTCGCACCTTCTTTGACCCCCCCTTCTTTTGGTGCAACAGCCACCTGTGTTAGTAATATAGTAATATAAACTTGCGAAAATAGGATTGTTTGGGGACTTACCCTGTAACTCTTTCTGTATTGTAGTTATAAAAGACGTAATTCGTAATTCCAAATGGTTTTGAGTAATACCAAGGGAAGAAGTAGTTCGGGGTACACCCTCGGAAAATTTTCGAAATTAAAGTGTTAAAAATACGATTGTTGGCCGTCTTTGGGTACATTAAAGAAAGAAATGGTGTGCGAAGAATCTCCTCTGACTTTTTTTTTTTTAATTTCAGCTGCAGAAACGGATTTTTAGACAAATTTTGGTGACATTCGAAACGAGGGAGATTCGAGAGACCTCCCCCTAAAATTTTCAAATTTGTAGTTCTAAGATCCACAATTTTTGGTAATCTTAGGAAAAGAGGAGTACCGCCCCCCCCCCTCCTCAATAGTTTTCGAAATTGAAAGTTGCAGCTTTGAAAACGCACTTTTAGACGATTTTTGGTGAAGTTAAGAACAAGGGAAGTTCTGGGACCCCTCCCGGAAATATTTCGAAATTGAAGCTTAAAAATCAAATTGTAGGTCAACTTTGGTTCCATTTTGGGACAAAATTGGTTTTAAGGATCCCCCCCCTCTCCCGGAGTTCAGAATTGTCATCTTTAAAACGCACTCATGACGATCTTTAATGGTGTTAATAACAAAGCAGTTTCTTAAAAATGTGGTTCCGTCTTCTTCGGTTACATTAGGGGTAAGGGCCCTCCAGCACACATCAGGGTCCTCCACCAGAGTTTTTTAGAATTTCGGAACCCTAAAACGCGATTTTAGAATCCTTTTTCTTAACGAAAGAGAAGGGATGGGATTCCTAGAACTTTCCCGGATATTTTCTGAAATTTTAACCAAATTAGCTTTAGATGATCTATCGTGATGTGGAGTTTAAATTGTTCGAAATGGAAGACCTCATTAAGCAATTGAATGCTTTTGATGACAGTAGAGGAAAGGATGTGGTTTCCGACACCCTTACCCTGAAGATTTTCGTAATTGTAGTTCTAAAAGCGCAAGTTTAGATTTTTCTGGTAATTTTGGTTGGAGGGAAGGTTTGGGGGTATTTTCCGAAAATCTTGCGAATGACGAAATATTGTGACTACGCGAAAAATTTAAGATAATAAAGAATAGATTTTTTAATTTGTTTTACAGAATTAATTTTGAAATTAAAAATCCCGAAGAAACTACAATGTAAATAAAATACTTAGTTTCTAGCGCATTTGCGTCTAAAGTAAAGAGGGTAAGATAAAATTTTGAAGATACACTGTAAAAGATCAAGTTTTGCGTAAAGGAAATAATTAAAAGTGAAAAAACGATTTACGACAAATTTTGCTTTATTTTCAATGGTTTGCATTGCAATGAACATCCAATTCCGTTTTTGGAAACTTAGGCACTTGAATAGTCTTGTCGGCTTCCATCTTGCGAATGACCAAATATGGCTACCAAGACCACCCTTACAGACGACGGCCGGCGTCCGCGGAGCGGATACTTTCAGACGGTATTTTGGACTTCAATTTTCGGGAGAGAGCTTTTCATCGCCCTGCACCCACATGATTAAAGATCGTCTAAAATTTAGTAATTTGGACTTGGAATTTTTCGGAAATTCACCGAGGAGCCACCCCGACTTCAGCTTGCTAAATATATTATAAATTTTGTTTTGACGACTTGAATGTTTTGACGACTCGAATTTGAAAAAATTCGAGTCCCCGCACCTAATTCCTTCCTCTAACGTTACCAAAGACAGGGCCGGATTTAGGGGAGGGCAGGCGGGGCTGCTGCCCCTGGGTCTCCACAATAACGGAGCCCCCACAGTAAAATTTTTACAAAAATATCCTAACTTTCACGGATCAAAAAAATCGAGAATATCGGATATACATATATATATCAAAGTATCGGATATTTTCGAAAAAATTATGATCTTTTCGAGCCCTGATTAGGGGCCTCCACTCCTTCGTTGCCCCGGGGCCTCCACACTTCCAAATCCGGCCCTGACCAAAGATGTCATACAATTATGCCATTCAGGGCTAAAATTGCGAAAAATTTTCCGCTGAAGTGCAATATAGTTCTCTTATAAGCAAAGAGGCCCTCAAAACTGCATTCTGGCCCGTCCCAAACCTGTAAATCAACTGCGATAGAGCCTTCAGGGGCTTCCAAATTATTTTGGACCTAGGGCCTCACTTTCAGTTAATCGGGCCCTGATTCCAGCTAACCCAGGAGTTTTTTTTTCTAGGGAACTAAAGACGGGGGGGGGGGGGATGACTTTTTCAAACTAGGTCGCCACGTGGCGACCCTGTGTGAATCTTGACCTTCATTGTAGAGTAGACGAGCTTTTAATGAAAACTGAACATTCACTTAACAAAGCATTTTTTAAGACCAAGAGCACATAGTAATTTAAGAAGGCAATAATTCTTGAAAATAGGGAGCTTCAAATTGCTCGTTTTAATATCCATTATTTTGACAAGTTCTTGCATTGTTTAACATGCGAGATCGTGCTTGTTGCCAATCAGCATTAAAAAGAAAAAAAATGGGAATGGAGGAGCAGCTGTCAGTTTTCCGAGTCCTCTCGCATTACTTATGTTCGTAGTGAAATTGCGTTGTCGGATGAAAGACTCTCTTTTTGTTCGTGGAGGACATACGACTTTTTATGTCTTAGTTAAATGCTAAATCGCCAAAAATCCTATGAGTTCCATCGCTACTCAATGAAAAGGCCATGAATTGCGAAAAATGCCAATCATTATACTAAATTCTCACATTGCGTTATTATCTTCAAAAGAAAATAATAAATCTTTTTTGCTGGATCTCCCCCCCCCCTCCCCCTTGTTACTGACAGAAGAACTGTGAAATTTTATTTCCGAAGAAGAATAACCAAGTCTTGTTATTATTGGGACGATCGAATTTTTCTCGCTATTAACTATATACTATAAAGGTTTTTTTTTATTAACAGTCCACTTATCCGGCAGTGATGAATTACGTCTGCCGTTGTTCATTAATTGGCAAACCAAAGCAGTCAAAATAGCAATCACAAAAAATTGATAAATACAGACAATTATGTATGTCCCAGTGCTTTTATCTCTACAATGTAGTTTGATCAGAAACACAGCAAAGTGGTTGTAGGTTATTACCCACCAGTGCTGTTCTTAATATGTTCACGTACTTATTCATTTTAGGAGTGTTCTAACCAAAAAAAAAATCGGACTTGTTTTGACTAATCCCCGGGAGAAAATTCCGACTGCAATTGTAAGCGTGATACAGCGGAAGTTTACCAGATATCGCTTATAAAAAGAATAATGTTAAAAGTTAAGCTGAAAAATTTCTCTAAAAGGGGCGATGGGTAAGTTCTACATTATGACTCGTAGTCAACTTAAAAATCTCGCAACAGGACGCAGCCAAAGAAAAAGATTTGTGTGGAATTAGGGTCAATTCCTCCACAGCACATGGCATTCAGCCTTTCTCGATGATAATATATATTAGGGTGGGTCAAAAGTACTTCGATTTTCGATGATGGGCAATGCGGAAAAGGTGCCATTGGTGGAACTAATTGTACATAGAAAAATTGAAGTTTGTAAAACAATTTCTTGATATACCACAGTTGCGACAAAACTGGACTCGGCTGGATGCCTTTTTTTTTTTTTTTTAAATTTGGCAAAAATTTTTTAAGGAATCCCCCCCTCCTATTTTTAATGATAGGTAGTGTGAAAAAGGTACCATTGCTAGCAATAAATTAAAAAACTAGTGCGTAACTGGCCGAATCCCATCCATAGAAATTTTGTCCACAAAAATAATTAATTTTAACGTATATCTTTTTATTTTCAATTTTTAATTTCCTTCTATTCCAAGTGCCGCTCGTTGGAGCCTCTCCCCCTTTTTGTATGAGGCCGAGAAGCGGACTTGTCATTTCGAATTTTTCCTGGAGGGGAAGAGGTCAAAGGGTATATACTCGATGCACGTTATACCGAAAGACAACTAAAAATCATGCGCACCTTTTTATAAATACATTAATTTTTCAAAGCCAGGGAGGAGGGTGAGGGTCAATTGCCCCCTCCTAAATGACGGGCTGGCTTAGGAACTGCTGTGTGTGTCCTTTTCAGACTTTCTGATAAGAGGACTTCATCGAATTTTAAATACAAACATGAGTGCTATCCTCCCGCCCTCGCTTTTCCTGAAGAGCTCGAACACCGTGTGGAAAGATTGGTCATCACGGTCAGCTTCTTGCTCTCCCATGAAACCAGACAGAAAGTGCGGGCTCAAGGAAGTTGCTGACTTTTGGCTCGTTGAACTGCTGACTGGGTTCAAGAGAGGTGGGATTAGAGATTTTCTGATTTGAATTTGTAAGTTGTACTCTTGGCGTGCTCATCACGTTGGTTCTGTGCTCAGAGATGCTGTGATAAATTTTCAAGCTTGCAGTTTCCTTCCTTTGTAGGAAGTTCATTATGAATTTCTACTGGGAACTTTGTCATCGCTGTGCAAATTTTATTAATTAGATTACTCCCGTAAATTACTGGGAGTTTAGTAACTAAGAAATAGGCGGAACTCTCTGCTTCAATAGATGTAAGTGTCAGGATGGATCAGATTTGGATTAATCGTTGATATTGTCGTTGCAATCGATTATTTTCCAGAAATCGATAGAAGATTGTGTTCTTCTGATTCACGTAATCTGTTGAACATCTTTGTAGAATCGGAATAGTGATAAAACATGTTGAACTGCTCATTTTTTTGAAAAAATGAGTTCCTATATATTTTTTAAAAATTCCTAAATTTGACGGGAAAAATTACTTTTTTTTTTCAAAACCAAAGGTCACTTTTAGGCCTGAGAAATATACCTGTAGATGTTGAAAACATCAGTACGTTAGCTCTTAGAGCAGGAATTAGTTCATGGAGGGAACTAGTCTAATCATTGGCTCTATGCAAAAGGGGCCGAACCTTAAAGGGGCCCGTGATTTTTAAAATGAGGTCGAAACAGTAGGGTAATCTAATGGGGGGGGGGGGGGCACATAAAAGTCATTTGTGACAGACCCCAAAATTTCTGTGTACGCCCCTGACTTGGTGTCTTTTTTTCACAAATGAAAGTCTTCACTTCTTCCATTTTATCTCTTCTCAATGCGTTAGCTAAACAAATTTAAAATGTTTTGTGAGTTGTTAAAACAATAGCATCTGCAATTGTGCGTAATGTCGAAATTGAAGCGTTTTCAGTTGTCCAGAATTTCTGATTTTTCCAACTGAGTCGGTCCTAATTACTTCAGATGGCTTTGGTTCGTTTGCAGTCAGCTCAGAATAATCATTAACAATTTTCTGTATACATTTTCGGTCGAGGGAGCTTAAAATTTCAAAACATAAAACTCCTTCAAAAAAAAATAATTTGTATTGGTTTAGCTGCTGGCACAGACCGTCAAGCGGAAGAGTTTTATTCGTTAGATCTTTATCACGCGACAGGTTTTTTACTATTAAAAAATCGGTAGCATTTAAGTAGTCAATCCAAATGGACTCGTCAGTGGTTTGACAGTTGGTAGTTTTATGATTACTGCTATTTTTTCTATGTTATAAGAATCACTTTACGTTGGGTTGGTCACCGCAATCTTAGCCAGCGCAAAATTCGAAACCTCTCGCATTTCCGAAAAATAAAATGAGAGAAAGAAACTACGTCCTTGGCCTTTCTTGTTCTTTTCCTACCTGTGCTATCCGTAATCCCGCCCTAATTCGCCAGTGAACACGCCTTATTGGTTGTTGGCTTGTCGCGGGAGGCGGGGCAAACAGGTGAGAGACCGTGACGGTGATGGGGAGTAAAGCAAAAATTGTAGGAGGATTTAGCGTAAGATTGAAATTCAATTGTGCTAATTTTGATTCCTGACATGAAATACGAAATATTAATACTAGAAATATTAAAAGGTGGGCAAGAGCTTTTTGAACTTGCATTGGGGGGGGGGGGGGATTCTCAATTTACTGAATGAAGATCTGAATTTTACCAAATGATATATAGGAGCCTGCGCTGATAACTAACATAGCTCGAAACTCGTATATAACACAGAACGCATAGGTAGACATTCGGTATTTGAAAAATCAATACTGCATTATTACCTCATAAATTTCGAAAAAAGGAAAATTTTGGGAGGTCTGCGGTGGAGAGGAGGATGGGAGTTGATTTTCCTCTAACTCCCATCGATGTGTCCCTGATGGGGACATAATTTGTAGGGTGTGTTGCGTAATACTATGTATAGGAGCTCCTGCTCTTGTCTTAGAACTCAGTTTAAAACTTAGCGAGATGAATTCATTCTTAGTATTATCAACAAAAAATATTACTGTTGATATTCAGCAGTCCTGACCGTGGGGATGGTCAACTTGCTTGCGACGCTATGTACTGTATTTTATTTCCCTATGAAATTATGCTTGATCATTGTCTGTAAGCTTGATACTTGAACATTGTTTTGCAAATTTTTTCCTCATGTTTTTTAAATTGAAACTTACGCTAAGTAGCATTTTTGCAGATAGCATTTTTTGCACGATGACAGTTTTTTTTTATTTTTAATTGACTACTGATGCAAACAGTAATTCTGTTTGTCAACGCATGTAGCCTTTTTAGGCAGTATGATGTAGGAACACGAGCATGAGTTATTTTGTGAGTCTTCGGCAATGCATGGGCCCGCTTAGCTCTTAATGGTAATCTGGTCTCGTTACTAGAAGCCTCTTCCGGCAACTGCAATATATCAGCTTTTTTTTTTTTTTTTTTTACTTGGGTGGGTTCTTTTTCAAGGTCTGAAAATACGTCTTGACTTTTTTAAGTGCAATACATTTTTGAGGAGCAAAATGAAGAAAAACAATGAAAATCATGTAACAGTGATAAATTGCATTAGACAGGGGAAAGAGGGAACAGAAAAAGAATAAATGTGTACTTTTTAAAATTATAAAACAAGAAAAAAAAAACATTTATAGTGTTTGACATTTAGTATTGAAAATGTTATAAACAGTTCAAATGTAAGATTTTAACTTTCAAAATTGCTTCTCTTTTTCTTTTCTTTTTTTCATTTTCCACAATTTCAAATCTTTATTTTCAATGACGAGTGAAAATAAGCATGACCGAAGTTTTGAATCGAGTTTTTTCAGTGCGTGGAATACGATTTTTGAGGCGTTAAGAATGTCTGTTAAAGAGCATAGAGTTATTAATTCCATTTAAAAAAAAAAAAAAACTATCTTACCAAAGATGAAATGGAAATGGGAGATGGCAAAGAAAAAAGAGATGTGTACTGGTTCTTTGATTTTTAACAGTTTAGAATGTTTAACATCTTGTTTAAAAAAAATTTTTAAAGTAACAAAACATTAATACTTAATGCTGGTAAAATTGCAATTGCTTTGTTTCTCATTTTTTCTAGTGTTAAATTTTGTTTTAAATAAATTAAAGAAAAAATAATAAATAAAAGGGATGAAAGCAGCGTGATTAAATTTGAGTTGTGTTTCTTATTATAATTGAGTGAAATACGCTTCTTGAGGCATTAAAAACATCTCTGTGTGTACCTGTCAAAAATCACTTAAGGGGGTGGTGGTAAAACGGGGGGGGGGGGCTGTAAAATTTAAAGCCTAAAATCAGTGCTCTGCCCAAGTGCGAAAAATGTGCTGAGAAATCGACACCGAAAGCCGTCTGCATCTTTTGATTGGTTTCCACTTGTCTCACCCTATTTCTGGAAAATTTTGAAGTACTTTCGCTGTTTCAGTCGTCCTGCCTTTTTTTTTTTTTTGAAATTTAAAAAAAAAAAAAAGATAAGACAAAAGCCTGCAAGGACAGATGCAAGGAAGGGGCGATCATCCCTCACTTGAGGGACTCTCCACCTGTTATTTTTCGAAAATAAAGTTCAAAACACGCAAATTTAGACGAGTTTCATTCAAGTTGGGAAAAGAGAGGTTTGAGTTTTGGACCCTATCTTTTTCGGAATTAAAATCCAAAAACCATATGATCAATATTTTAAAATCAGTATAGAGTGTAAAAAGAAAGTTATAAAAACAATCACCCCTCCCTTGAAAAAATTCTGGATCCGTCCTTGAAATCCCGACACTCTAACTCTGTCAAACTCTGCTTGCCAGACCGACACTATTGACCGACAGGAAAAAATTCACGCCTGTGCACAAAGGTCCAAGGTCAGTGCATGCAAACGCATTTCATATCCATCTGGTTTTCGGGAAAAAAAAATGTCGGATACTTTTCTGACAGTCTTCGTGTTTTGAAAACTAGTTACTAGTCTAAATATTACTTGGACATACCATTCTAATAATAACAGGTCGCAATGAGTTTAGTTAATGTCTCAATCATCGCAGAAAATAAATAATGCTTAAATACTGCAATATTTTATACAGGCAACGCTTATTTGAAGGCACTACCTTTAAATCATTTTTTAATCGCTACAATGTCTACATCCGTTCTGAAACAGGACGAAATGCTCCCTTTCTCACTTTACAACCGGTCCCTGGCTGAAATCAAGTGCCGTGTCGCGGCGGTGGCCGCCTTCGCTCCCGCTCGCAGTTATTCGGATTTCATCAGAGAGTGAAGCTCTGCGCCTTGGATACGTTTCTCTGTGTTTGTGTGTATGCTGTGTGTGTATCGCGTGTGGACTATGCTAACGCACTGGACGTAAGGGTTCGAAGATGTTTACATACGCGGGGCCCCCGCATTACACGCCTCCAGCATCATATATAACCCCCTCGGTGGGGCCCATGCCTGGCGTGGGGGGCATGGCGGGGGTCACGACGGCTCCCGCCGCGCAATTACCTGGATCGCCCTCCCCCCACAGCAAGAGAAGGAGATTTGTGTAAGTATTCGCTTTGTTTTCATTTTTGGGAGTGGAATTCTGATTTCGGAAAATAGAGATCGTGTATTGCCAAGTTTGTTTAATTATGAAAATGTGCCCTGGAGATTTTTTCAAGGTACATATTTTTTAATGTAGCGCTAAAAAAGTCCAACTCTTTAACATTAAATTAAGTAGACCTTTTGAACAAATCGATGTTCAATATCACTGCGATTATTCATTTTTATTCCGTTCTTTTTACATTTTTAGTTGTCAAGCTTAAAATATTCCTAAATTTCTAGACTGACCAAATAGAAGGAAAGAAAGATGGGGATCTTCTGGGATTTAAACGGTTTTAGGACCCAAATCTTCTCTATTCACCCGCAGATGACGTTGCCGGATTCAGGATCGTCCGAAGAGCTGACGGCGCCCGGTTCGAAAGTTTCCTGACCCCCCCCATACAAATTAAAATGCAAACAAAGAATCTGTTTCTAATATTTATTATGTATTAATACCCCAAAATTTTCGAAAAATGGAAATGTTAAAAATCTAAATATTAAACTTGTATATTGTTACTCCACAAGCTAAATAACAAACAATTAAAACTGAATTAGTTACTCATTATTGATCAAACTAAGAACACGAATAAATAATTTGTTGATTCCTTTCAAGAGTTTTTTGGTTTTACTTGTACCAATGTAATACTAGCTTTTATATACTATGTTAAAAACAAAGATGTCATTTTTTTGAATCAAAATTTTGTAAGTTTCAGGGGAAAGTCCCCCTAATACTCAGCAACATCGAAAATCGCTTAGAATTGCGTTTTTGGAGCTTTTATTTCGAAAAATTACTGGCCCTAACATTAAAAAATATGGCTTTTCAATTGCATTTTTAAGCCTTGAGTTTCAGAAAATATTCGGGCAAGGGTCCCCATAACGTGTTTTTTTTTAGTTTCACAAGCAATAGATTTTTTAAACAACACTTACAAAAACTTTAAGTAGAATAGCCCCTGTTTTTTGGACCATAATTTTCTAAAATTTTCCGGGGACGGGGCTTCAGATTCTCTTTCCCATAAACCTTCAAAGTTTATCCGAATTTGCGTTTTTCAAACTTCAGTTTCAAAAACTTGCAGGGGGCAGGAGGAATCGATTTCAATCTATTTTTTAAAAAATCGTCAATGACTGTCCCTGAGCCCCCTCCATCCCTAACATCAATAAACATGGAGTGTAATCGCGTTTTTATTAGTATCTGCTTCAATGATACAAAGAAACGAATGTTTTATGTTTTGAAGACTGGGAGAGAGGAATATTTTCGTGCACTAGGAAAAAAATAGAGAATTAGTTCAATGATTCTCTGTTTTGTGTGTTTATGAGTGTGCATCTATGATAAAAGAAATGAGGGAGCGCCTTACGGCCCCCTCTCATTTCATGGTGCCCGGGGCGATTGTCCCGCTCGCCCCCCCCCCCCTCCCGTTCGGACGGCCCTGGCCAGAGGAGATAAGTGTGAACGCCTGACCCTATATATCTTAAATTCATAAAAATAGTTCGCTGCCTACCTGCTTTTTCTTGGGGAGATCTCCCCAATAAAAATAAATAGCCATGCATGTTCAAGGACAAAATTTCATTGAAGTTGTTCACATCTTTTTCCAATTCCAGGACAAAAATGCATCTACTTATTCAATATGCCTCACCTTTTTTTAGAGGGGGGAGGGGTATTTTTATCCGAATTTTCTTATCGTTTGTTTCTGTGAGTCAGTTTTCAGTGCAGTTACTGCTGACCCTCATTTCGTCACCTCTCCCCTTGGTAAATTTTCTGAGATACAGTCGAACTCGCTTATAACGAGCGCAAAGGGACCGCGATATTTGCTCGTTATAACAGAGTGCTTGTAAAAAGCGGATCCATGAAAAAAATCATAAAAATTCATCATAGTTGCTTTTTTTTCTTGTTTTTAATCACTGTTCAGTCCCAAATAAGTTGGTTACTTTGCTTTGAACTGTCTGAATGTCTCTTTCATATGTCGTTGTTTTTGAGGAATACACATATACACACGTAAGTGATTCTCTAGAAACGTGAAATTTTCCGTCCCATGTTCGCTGCAACCTCATAAATCTTTTTAAATTATTTTTTTCTAATACTATTTATTTGTCACCTTCTACCAAACAAAATAACATGGAATTAACAGTGACAGACAATACCTATTTTTGTTGAGACTAAAAAGATATACTAAAAAGTCATTGCCATCCACTGTCCCTCGACTCAATGTTTGTCTTTTGTGATCCAACTATACTGTAAATAAAACTAAAAAATATCTTGAAAAAAAATTTTATACTGTCCGACCACGGATTGAATGGAATTTTCAAACGTCCAGATGAGACGAATCTATCTGAATGAGAGGGAAAAGTAAAAATTTGATGCCGCGTATTCCGCTCATTTGAATGAAACTCTGCTTCTGCAAAAGCTGACATCGCTAAAAATAATAGATTTGTCCATTTCCGGCTGTAAAACGGATGTTTGTTTTTTCCATACAATCCGTGGTCAGACAGTAATTGCATCACTTAATCATATTTAAAACGAAGTTTCTTTTCTTTCTGTTTGATTGCAATTTTTGAAATTTTTGTGAAACAGTTTTAATTTTTCCCTAACATTTTGCATCATTACCATCCAACAGTTTTTACACTCTTTCATGACTACTTGGTGGCACTATTAACCAAAACAGTATTCAGTTTTAGTAACAGCTAACCTTAAGTTTGTATGAAAAGCAAAAATTTACTGTATGGAAATCTTCATGCATCTTGCTTAGATGTGTAAATATCAAAGTAGAAAATTTTTTATTGCTGTCATAACCATCCATATCCATTGATAGTTATTTTAAACATTATTATGTATTTTTGTTTTTTATTTGCTTACATTAGATGAACCTTTGATCAACAATGTGCAAAATTTTTAGAATGCTAGCTACAGTTTAGTCTATGCCAGGTTAAATAAAGTGAAATATCATTACCATCCATGTCATTACCATCCAGCACAAAGAATAAAGATTTGGATGGTAATGACAGACTGAGGATAGAATAAAACTATTTGCTTTGTTTTTTTAATTTTATAAATTTTTACCTTCAAATTCGATACATTGAATTGTTTTTAATATTTCAGATGCATAATTTTCTTAAACTTACTTTTTTTAAAATTATCTTAGATAATAAGTACCTGTTGGGCTGTGGGTTAATGTCATTTTTAATGGTCAATGGTTCCCAGTTAACTATCATTTCGTAAAGTACATTATATTTTAAATCGATTGGTTTTAAATGTAATGTGCCATAGGATGATAACTAATTCAGACCTTAATGTGCAGGTGTTGTTTATTCAAACCAAAGTAATAGTCTAAGAATCCACTTTATGTCCAGATCAAAAACAAAAAGTAATTTTGTTGGTCCACACACAGAAGAGGACAAGCACCAGATATCCCAGAAGAGATTTTATGCGTTATTAAAGATCCTCCTTTGCTCATTTCTCGTAGATATTTTTGTTTAGCAAAAGAGGAACAAAATTCAGTAGAGAAACTCGCAGCATCTGTATTTAATGCAAAATAAATACATAAGGAATGACGTCATAATACTCTGTTTTGAAAAAAAAAAAACATAGCATTTTGACATTTATTTTACTGTATGTTTGTTTCAAGTTATTTTAAGCATGTATACGTCATTTCCATCTTGCCATGATCATTACCATTCTTCCATAGTCATTACCGTCCGTGCTACAGAATTGCTTGTCCTCAAATTATTATGTTTATTTTTTTAAATAAATGTATTTTAAATAGTTAGTTCTATTAGTATTGCAGAACGCATATTTACTTTAGGTTATAAGACTAAATTTGAACGAGTGAAAATGAATGATGTAATGCATTCAGTATATTTTTTTAAAAATAAAGAATCTCAAAATTATTTTTAATTTATTAAAATATTAAAAATGATGTATTTGTTTTTATTTTCTGTCAGCCTATCACTATTACTGAATTGTAAAACTTAAAACCACTAAAAATTTTTTTTTTTTTTTTTTGGAATTTTTACATGGTTTTTTAACATGGGATGGTAATGGCACTTTTTGTCCTTTTTACAAACTAAAACATTATTATCTGCAAAATAAATAAATGTACATGTTTCATGAACTATTGCAATTTTACCAAGATACATATTTTGTCTTTCTAAAAATCGCCAAATTGCCTCTTTCCTGAAAAGTTCAAAAAATTAAAAATTCAGGATTGCAAAATTCCACATTGCAGGAGAATGACCCACATATATAATTTTCATATGTTTCTCTACTCCACAAATTAAAAAAAAAAAAAAAATACTCTCATCACTTGTTCTCAGGATTTATGATTTATCACTGACTTTGGTTGACGTTGGAATGTAAAAGAAAATTTACAAAAAAGGATTAACTAAGCTGGAAGTCAATTGAAAATTTCCGAATCTCAAAAATATTGCTCGCTTACCAGCTGGGTTTGCTCGTCAAAAGCGAGTTATGCTCCCATAGACTTAACATTGTACTAACCAAGTATTTCTGATTTCCTCTCTAAATCCGGGTTCTTGTTAAATCAGGGCTCGTTATAAGCGAGTTTGACTGTATTGTTAGTTATCACGGGTAGAAAATCAAAATTTCATTTTTGTCAATAAAATAATGATTTTAAAATCAGGTTACTCAACTATTTTATTACAGGCTCCCCAATTTTGTAATAGTAATGTCACTTAAAAAATGTTGTCGTTAGGAGACATGTTTTTCGTGTACAACTCAGCAGAATGTTTCTAACGCAACTTTATTTCTTCACGTCTTGCGCCAGTGTTTTTCAAAGAATAAATTCTACCCCCCCCCCCCCGCTACGCAGGTGGGCAGAGGTTGGAAGCTCTAGTCATTAAAAATGATATGCTTACAAAACAAGCATGGTCTGAGGTAGAAATTTCTCGGAAGTTTAGTGGAGGGGGGGGGGGGGGCTGGTTCGTGTTGCCAATCTTATATAAGTAATAAATCAGAAGCAGTTTTGTGACATAAATAAAAGTTTTCAACCTTTTCTACAAGTACAAAAAAAGAAAAATGCTTCATTAATACCAAAATGCTGAAATTAAGCATTTTATAACAAAAAAAAAAAAAAAAATGCCGCTGAGAAATAAGAAATTAATGAAAAGGGGGTTTTTCTACTTTCCCCAAAGCACATATGTCTGCAATTTTCCCGCTAAGTTGAGCATTTTACGCAACGTGCAGAATGCATGTGGTTCAATTATTTTATAATCATTTTATAGTTTAAAAAAAAATAAAATAAAAATGCCAGAGTTATTTTTGGGGAAAGGATTTTATAAGTATAAGTCTTGAAAATTATGACAAAGCGAACTATGATGCTTACTTTATCATATCTTTCAGTGAAAAGTTATTCTTGTTAAAATTTAAACTTTATGGTAGCAGCAGAGATAGAATCTATTGTGAAGTTCTGTTGTTCGATCAGTCAAATATTCTGTTCAACTAATTTTAATTCAATCTATTTTCTTGCCGTTTGCAAATTCGCGAACACTATAAATGTGGTTCTGCAATTTACATTCAAAGTAAAGTTGTCGTTCATATAAGAGCTTCAGGACTGTTGTTTGTACAAAAATGTCGTGAAAAGTGCTTATATAAAAACTTGTGGTATTTATAGGGTGAAAAGATTTTTTTTTTCAAAAAAGCAAAAATATCGGATTTTTAAAAACTTTAATCAGATTTTTTAAAAATTTAAACCGATTTATTTAAAAAAGACTTTAGAAACTTTAGTTATTAGTTAATTTACATTTGTACATATAAACTTGTACTTGATGTTTTTACAAATTACAAAATCATTCTATCTCAAGTATTGCACTAAAAAACTTTTATGAAATTATGTAAATTCAATTTATTACAATTTCATATCATTCGAATTTTATACAAAAAGCATATTAGTAGTAAGCCATAAATACAGAATAGTATCTTGAAATAGAATATAGAATAGTATCTTAAAATTAGATAGTTACTCATTTTTATTTGCCCACTTTCTTGAAAAAGTACTATAAAAAAAATTAAGATTTTCTCATTATTTTCATTAAGAAAAATGCCCTGAATGGAGTCGCAACTAATAAAAAAAGCCTATTGAAACCTATTGAAATGTATCAACTGTTACTGACAAAAAATTTGAATTTTCATTATGTAAGGAGAAAAATTTGAATAGATACATGGTTAAACGAGAGGATAAACCCTGAATCAACATGAGGAAGAAAAGTTGTTCTGAGGAAAGAGCAGAGTTAGTGAAGTTAAGAATGTTCAACAAGCTTTCTAGAGTTGAAATTCATTAATGATTTCGATCAATGTTGTTGTTATTTCCTAAATCATGATTAATGTCTCTCATTTTAGTCAATTAATTTAAATCGTTGACACCCTGTCTATTTATCTGCAAAAAATATTAAACAAGTGCTGAACTTCAGAAGAAAGAGAATAGAAATTGAATTACAAGAGAAATTTTGAAAAAGTTTTGAAATAGCTCGCCCTCAGAATGCTGGGATAAAATGCGATGAGCAATTCATATTTTTATTTAAATTTAAATAAAAGGTAAGCGATTTTTGGAAATTCTAACACTACCTTTAGTTAGTGTTTTCATTTCTTTCTTTTTCTTTTCTTTTCCTTTATTTATTTTTTTTTTTTTTGGGGGGGGGGTCGAGTTGAGGGGGAGGGGAAACTACAAATTAAAAATGAAATAAAGCCGAAAATGATTATCATTTTTAATTTTTTATTGATAAAACATATAATTCGATCAATATCATTAGGAATGTAATAATCTTTACTAATAATAAAGCTCAAAGTCTCTCTGTCAGGATGTCTAGATCTCTGTGACGCGCATAGTTCCTAGACCGTTCGGCCGATTTTCATGAAATTTGGCACAAAATTAGTTTGTAGCATGGGGGTGTGCACCTCGTAGCGATTTTTCAAAAATTCGATTTTGTTCTTTTTCTATTTCAATTTTAAGAACATTTTCCGTAGCAAAATTATCATAAGATGGACGAGTAAATTACGAAATTATCATGACGTGGAATGGGAGAGCGAATAAACGTAGCCAATTGGCGATAAATTCATCATCCATTGTTTGTAAATATACAGGCGAATCAAATGATCTTTTGATTTTCTACTACGGGCAAAGCCGTGCGGGTACCACTAATTAAAAAATAAAAGCATTTGTTCAATTTAACAGCTTTTTCGCTGCTTCAATCAATCCTGCCGGAAAAAAGAGGCGAATTTTATTTCTGATTTTAATATTTTGAACAAGAAAAACTTTTAAATTCATGTTCGGGGTTGAAGTAGGAAGCTGCGCAATATTGAATTTCTTGTAGATATTAAATAAGATTATATCTGAAGATCAAAATAACAATCAATTATCTATAACCTGCAGTGCATCTTGATGAAATAATAGAACAATTGGTTTGTTTCCGAAATTTTAAAAGTATTTTTTTTCGAAAGAGCATGCTTAAAAACATAGGTTTATAATTTTTAAAATAAATCGACAAAGTTTACTATTTTTTTTAAAAATATTTTAATTGGTGAGCAGATTCAATTTTATTTTTTACGCTTCTGCTCATGACATCACAAGTGTTGAAATGCCATCATGATGCCATCAGTGCAGAGCGCAATATTTTGGCATTAGATAAAGATAAAAATTTTACAGCGCAATATTGCTGCTAGTGAAATTCGTGTTTGCTTCAGAAAAGCATTCATTCAAAATTCTCGTTATGATTGTTGTTAATATTACTGTTTAGTAGCAACCGTTTCTTTTAAAAACAATGCGTAGACAATCAGCGCGCCATTGGAGTAGCGCGTCAAAGTAGAACCCCTATAACTGGAGAGGCCGACGCATCCGCCATATTGGAGCAAGCGTACAACAGGGAAAGCTACCTTTGTTGGCTATCATTCGCCAAATAGGGAACGAGAGAGTCAGAAAGCGAAGGTGAACATTGGCGAAATTTTGGAAACAGTTGGTGTCGTTTCCAGGCTGCCAGTCACTTCGCGGGCTATTAATTATCTATTTCCTTTTTCTTTGTGCATCTGCTAGAAATCTGAAGAGCTGAAATCCTTTTTTGGAGCTGTTTGCACAATTTACAGCCGAACAACCACCCATTTGACTTAATTCAGCACATACTAAAGAAATGTAAACATCAGCCGCAATGCCATCGCTACGAAGCACTGGATCAAGTTTGCTCCAAAATGGCGGATGCGTCGACTCCTCCACTATAGGGATCTTACGTCAAAGTACATCATTTGTGACGTCATAAAGACCACGCTTCATTTCCAAAATCGGGCATTTAAAAAAAGTAAATAATAAATAACTGTTGGGAAAATGAAATTTTTTTTTCTCGCTCTATGTTATTTTTTTTTTTTTTGCTTATTCTATTTATCAATTTCAGTGACTAAAAGTAGTACTTTTGACTGAAGGAAACAACCCCATTCAAATGTGTTGCCGGCAATGGTAAAAGGTATTTTAATTTGAATTAAGGGGTTCTGCCTCGTGTTCACCATTCCTCAAAAAACGCTATGATCCTCAAATGATCGTAGTTAGTTCGTAGAACATTTTGCGCTATAACCAGCAGCTGTAAATAATATAGGTACTCTTTACGTCATATTTTGTGTGCGAATTTTAACAAAAAGTTTTGCAGTCGAACAGAACATTGTAAAAAATTAAATAAAAAGGAGGTTATCATTCATATATATTTCATCTTAAACTCTTGCCCAACTTAGTATCCGGTGCACCTTATGTGCAAATATTCAGACAATATCAAGATTGTCCAGTTGAATAGCTTTAACGTAGAATTTTGGAAAAAGAAAATAATGAGTATGTATTGGTTTTTGGATAAGCAAAGTATTGTCTTTTAGCACTTTAGCAGTAATTTATCAGCCCTAAGCCAGGGTTAAGACCGGGGCGGAATGGTCCGCGGGCTGATGCGCTCTCCCGCTTATGCGTCCTCAAATCTGAACACCTTTCTTATTAAAAAAAAAAAAAAAAATTTGTATTTTGGTGCTATTTCCTTTTTTTCCCGCTCACAAACCTGTGCGACTTTCCTTTGCTTCTTTTTTCTTTTCTTTAAACTCGTAAACCTGTGCACCATCTCCTTTTCTTTTCCTTTTCCTTTCTCTTTTTTTTTTGCCCTTTTTTATTCTTTTTGCCCCCCCCCCTCCCTTTTTTTTGCGCCTTTTAGAGGCCATAAGGTTGACGCCCTCTTGCGGGACCCAGTCAGCCGGAGCTAGCAGAACCAGACAGCCCGGTTGTCACATCGAGAGACTGCAGTTTCACAGTCTGGATTACTTGGAAGATTTTCAAATTGTGCTATGTGAACATAAGTAATAATCAAAACATTTTTAAAATATCTTTTTCCAATAGCATTGGTTATTTTGGACGGAAAAAAAAGCTTTCAAGAAATGTATTCACTTATCTCAGATATTGAGAATTTATTTTTAATACAGACATGAACTCTGTGAGGATGATTGTAACTAGTGATGTGCCGGATCGTTAAAAAAGTAGATCCGCGGATACGGATACGGATCCGGATCATTAGTGTCAAGATCCGCGGATACGGATACGGATCTCAAAAATTTGTTTTTACTCAATTCAACTGTCCAAACGTAAAATTTGTTACGGAAGGTATTCCCGTCAGAATAATGGCAGTTTCTTCAAAAAATGTCAACTGCGGCAAAAATAAAATCAAGACTATGATTTACTCTTTAAAGAAATCTCCGTTAAAATTGAGGGAGAGTTGGAAGCAATGGGCCAGCGCTGCATTAGATGGAATGAGAAAAATTATTTCTAGCTTACTCGGTAGATGTAGGATACAGGAGCAAGAGTGTAAAGCTGCTACTAGACAGGCTAGGATTAATTTTTCGCATTTTATTTCAGCGTAAATGCAGCGCTGACCCATTCCACCGAACTTACTCCGACCGACGAAATACAGAGCCGAGAACACCTTTACAAACAGTAAATTGAGAATTTAGTCTCACTTTTTTTGAAGAATGCCGAGAAAAACAAAAATGAGGAATAACAAAAACCTCAAATCTCAATAACAAAAACTAATATTAAATTAAAAATTAAGAACAAAACATGCCCCAAGAGCCGAACACATTTGTTAACAAATATGAACTGACAGCAGGTAAAAATTTTAAATCACTAAGCTTTTTCTCCTTGTTTTCCGACTATGAAATCACTATCAACCACGCGTATAAATGCTTAGAATTGCATTTAAAATTTACTTAACAAGATTATAGCTCCTACGGTATATAAGTTGGAAGTTTCAAATAAATATCAAACGCAGAAAACTTCGTTCTTTCAACTTGTGCCATCATTTTTAACGTACTGCGGTAAATCTTTACTACCATAATTGCGAAAAACGTTAAGTCGGTTTTTAACTAATATCTCCGGTAATTGAAGTTCTACAAAAACGAGGCCAACACTTTCGATCAAGTCACCTTTTGAACAAAAAATGAACAATCAAAATCGGTTCATCTGTTTAGGAGCTACGATGCCACAAAAAGAAACACTGATACACACTTTTAAAACTTATTTCCCCTTCCTTTTTGCAACGGGGGGAGGGGTATACGAATTGGCTTCTGAAATGATACCTTATAATTCAAATAGGGAATAAAACCGGAATTTAAGAGTCTTTAATTCAAATGTTTTAAAATTTTTAGAATAGAAATGATCCGTTTAAGATCCGTCAAAAAAGTAACGGATACAGATCTTTATTTTCCTTCGGTTATCTACGGATACGGATATCCGGAACATCACTAATTGTAACACAAGTATTGACTCCGTTGCCATTTGAAAACCAAAAACGTCCTGACAACCATCTATTGTGCCATTCGACTTGAATTACTTGTATTTGTAGGGAATGAAGATGATTTCACGTTTGAAAATGTTTGGCATTATTGCGTTAAAACATGTTCTGGATTTTGTAGCAAATAAATTAAACCACTTTGCTATTCTATCCATGGCATTTTAATTGCTGTGGAATCAATGTTATTCAGAATGAAGTGGATCGCGTTGGTCAAAAAAATCGATTGATTTCTAAAAAGTCAGTTGCGACATTTATAAATTAGACAACTCCTGATCCTAATTTTGTTGAATTAGTACTTTTTACGTGTTTCATTAGATTTCTTTTCCATTTCTCTTGAAACCTTAATGAATCCGGACTTTCCGGAATCCTTTCGGTCGAAACTCTTTGTAATTAGGAACTCATTAAGTTCAAATTTATCAAATTTCCGCCACTTTCGCGTCTTTTGAAACAGTTTTACTGTAGAGAACGTTTATAGGATTATCAACAATCAGTGTTGCAACAAAAATGTTCATTTTTTTTTAAATTCTGGTCAGTTAAAAATATCCCTTTAATAACCACTTTGTCAACTTTTTTTCCCTAAATTGTTAAAATTATTTATTTTTTGCAATGCTCATGAATTATTCTTGTTTCGTCTTCTTAAAGGTAATTATTCTTCGCCAAACATGCAACATACCAAATCTAAAATCTCTTTAAGCAAACGCAATAGGACAAAATAACTGATAAAATCAACATTTTTAAAACACAAAATTGCAAAATTATTTACATGCACACGTGTTCAGGATTACAAGAAAACATTTTTCCATGCCGAAGATTTGTCGCAAATTTTACTGTGAAAAAAAAGTCATGTGACTGCTGCTTACCGTCACAAGTTTTTTCTTCAAGCGGTTAGGAAAATGATCTAACAATTTAAAATTCAAACAAAAATTTAAAATAACAGAATTAAAAAAAAAAAAAAAAAAAACACTAAGCACTGTTCATAATGCACTCAAAATGACAAAATAACTTTTCTGGGTCAGAAAGGATCATTTAAGTATCTCTGTAGTTTTCAATTATTCCAAAAAAAAAAAAAAAACGACCTCTCAAACGAAGAAAAGTGCGGCTCAAGTCATGTAGAGAATGTTTAATCGTATCTAGCTTTCAATCATACATTTGAGTGTTGAAACATGCATATTTTTCTTAATGGGGAAGTTTAGTTTGAAATGACTTGAGCGCACTTTTCTTCATTTGAGAAGTCTTTTTCTTGGAATAATTGAAAACTACAAGAATACTTAAATTGTTCTTTCTGACCCAGAAAAGTTATTTTGCCATTTTGAGTGCATTATGAAAAGTGCTTAGTGTTTTTTTTTTTTTTTAATTCTGTTATTTTTAATGTTTTTCGTTTTCAAATAAAATTTTTATGTACAGAGAAGCCTAGATTTAAAATTTTCATTATGATTACTATTAACATTACTGTCGCAAGGCAACAAAATTTGTAACTGGGTTTTATATTTAAACATTTAATGGAGAAATTAAATGAAATTTGCTGTTTTCCAACCTAACCGAAATAATAATTTTGTTTTAGAATTATGTTTTTTCAGCGTTAAGTTGTACCTTATGATGAAGCAAATCATTTAGTGAAATCTCGAAGTCTGTAAGTGGTCTAGTTGCTGAGATATAAGCAAAACCAGGCCTCATATTACTCCGTGACGATCAGGCCAAGTATAATAAAAGTGCTTAAAAAAGAAAAAACAAATAAGATTTTTTATGCAAATGAATTAAAAATTAGAAATTGATTCAGCTGAAAAACAAGCATGAAGATATAAATCTGCCAAATTTTATGAGTGCTTTCGGGAAAGATTATAATTTGTTGGTTTGAAATCTTGTTTTTAATTTTTTTCAAAAATGTTCGAGTATTTGTATGTACTGATTCAATTTTGTGGTATTTATTATATGATTTATGCGCACCTTAGAGCAGTTAGAAAGTTTGTGGCATTTTCAAAAAGTTTGGCTTATTCAAAATATGTTTGCATTTTCATGTTTTAATCCTTCAACTTGTCGAATTGTATTTGAAGCAATTTGTTTGATCTCCCTGTTTTCTTTTGGTAATTTTAGATTTTACGAGTGTTTTGTCCCGTTTTTCATTGGTCTGCCGAATCATTGACGCGTTTTTTTCTATTGGGTAGCTATCTAAACCGATACATTAAAAATTCATTTTGTTGCCCCTTTAGTGTCCGCTGCTTAGTATCCGAAGCTCAAAACTTTTCTGATTTGATAAAAATGCTTTATCTAAGTTGTTTACACAATGTTATAGTTTACATTTATTCAATGATAAAAACATTTAATGTTTTTTTTGGATAAATGTATAGTAGCTACAGATTGATCAACGAATACAATCTTTCTAGAGTTTCAGGGGTGCCCCCCCCCCTCAGAGCAAAAGCGTACCACCCATAAATATCGCTAAGACCCCCAAAAGCAAGACCCCCCTCGAAAAAGAAAAATACCCCTCAACCCCCCCCCCCTTAGAAAGGCATTGAAATTATTCGCCAAAACTCGTCTTAACTTTACGAATTCGATCTCGAAATGTCACTTTTTTGGGAGGCGGGGGGGGGGGAATAATGTTTTTGAAAGTCACTTTTTTAAGAAAAATGATCACGTATGCCAGCGGTTCCCAACCGGTGGTTCGCGAACCCCTGGGGGTTCGCGAGAGGTTTTCAGGGGGTTCGCGAAAAAAATATTGTAATGGCGGAGTTTTAACATGCCTTTGTCTGATGAAGTCTCATGTTCAAGCAAATTTTGCTTCTTTTTTATTCATTTCCCCCTCGCCCATTCGATGCTTTTAGCATGGAAATATTTGCATACCTTCTGACACATTTTACATTTGAAGAATTTAGTCTGTCATTGTAAAGCGGCGGTTTTAGCACTTTCATTGAGAATGATTGCTCTGAAGTCATGCTAAAAAAGCTCCGATTTATAAATACGGTCCACTGATGAAAGAATTTGAAAGCTTTCGTTTCCTCAGAAGCTTTTAATCGAAATGATTGATTAAACTTGATGAAAACATTACATGGAACATATGCGAGCGTCTCAAATATTTTGATGTTTCGTTTCTTTACCTTTTGGGTCCGACGAATACCTATCGCTCCTCTCTTGCATTGAGTCATAAACGCATAGAAGTGAAATCACGCTGTTGTTTGTTGCTATAATTTTCACACTACATAGAGTACAATTTACTTCCAGGTTCATTGCTGAAAAAGAGAAAGAATGGCGGGCGACCCAAAAATATCACGGGAAGTATGAAAAATTAAGTACTTAAAAAAATTTTCGTGGGTAAAGTTTGGCAGTATGAGGTTTACGCAATAAGAAAAAAAAAAAAACAGCGGAATTTAACCATGCAACTTTATTTGCGCTGTGTGTAAATAAGGAATTTATGAAATTTGTGAAGAAAACTTCTCTTGTAGTAAGTGAGCTTAGAAATATTTTTGTTAAAAATTTCCTTTTTTGCAAAAATGAGAGTAAATGAAAAATAGACGCTTCTATTATTTTTTAATCTACGCATTTTACTCCGCACTTATAGCATAATTACAAGAAAATTCTTCTGCAATCAAACGATTGATGTATGCAGTATATCTTCATCTGAAGAAAAAAGTTCATTTAGTTAATCTAAGACAGTTCCTTGAAAGGTATTTTAAAGATCATTCTTTACATAAAAATTTTTTTTTCAAGGTTGATTGAAGCTCAACACAGAATAATTGTGTTATGCTGTGTTTATATTTTGGTGAATTTGTTTTGCATTCATTTGTTAGCGATCAATTTAGTTCGTAGCAATATTTGTAATTCATTTTCGTAGCAATATTTGTAATGCCTCAAAAAAAAAAAAAAACTCCCAAATTTTATTGTCTGCGTGTGTGTGCACGTTTTTTTTGCTTGTTATTTTTTACCTTGTACCCAAGGGGTTCGCCAACCTCTTTCGGAGTTTGGACGGGGTTCGCAAGGACGAAAAGGTTGGGAACCGCTGACGTATGCTATTGTTTTTAAATACAGTCGAACCTCCTAGAGACGTACCGAGTAGCACTTTGGCCGAGTACCGAGTACTCGGCCTTTCACTACTCGGCCGAGTACCGAGTTACCGAGTACTCGGCTGAGTTACCAAGTATCAATTATGCTTTAAGAAGAACCACCGACACACATGTGATGAATTTCGAACTTATTGGAATAGTAGTATAGACCTCCTTGTCCATATAATAGTTTTTAAAACTAAATTCCTGCTGAAATTTAATTATGCATTATATATACAATTTTGTTTGTGTCAAAAATTTTACAAAGAAAAATATTTTTAAAATTAAAAATAAATAAATAAAAGGTATGATTAATCAAGTTAGAATTAAAACAAATTACAGTAAAATCCCTCTAATGCGGACACTAACGGGGCAAATTTTTTTGTCCACAATATAGAGGTGTCCGCAGGACAGAGGTTTAATAATGTTATTTGCATTGGAACTGTGGAATTAAAAATTGTCAGCATAAGAGGGGTGTCTGTTAGGAGGGGTTTCACTGTATACCAATCAATTATAGTTCTAGTCCGTCAAACATAAATAATTTTTAAAAGCATATAAAACATATGTGCAGGAACACTGCAGACATGTGTCTCTGCACCCCCCCCCCCCCCCACCCATTGCAAGGAACGTCTTTTTCAGTCGTAACATGTGAGCTAAAGAATGTAAAGACATTTGACAAAAAAATCCGACTTTTGTTGGATGCCTTTAAATCCACGAGCTCCACGAGAGAAAAGGAATTCCTTGCAATGCCAAAACATGTGTCTGCAGTGTTCCTGCACTGTGCTTTTAACGTTGTTTTATTTCCTTTTATTTTTTAAGCAAAGGTATTTTTACATTTTTTATAACTAATTTTTATTTGTAGCAAAAATCCATTTTTAATATAAAAATTCCATATTTTCTATACTTACCTTTTTGCGTAATTTTTAATAAATAAGTTTTATTAACTTTGGGGACATTAAAATAAAGATTTATTCCATTGAAGCATTACAAACTTCATTATTCTCAAAATTTAAATTTGACTTATAAATTTTAATTGTAAATGATTGCAGAATATAATAATTGCTCTTTTTTTTTAATAAATTTTAGTATCTGTCTTGGACAATATTCAATTTTTTGCAACTACTCGGTATTGGCCGAGTATCTGATCAGAATTTGTCCGAGTACCGAATACTCGGCAAATTGGCCGAGTAGGCCGAGTACCGAGTAGTTACCGAGTACTCGGTACGTCTCTAGAACCTCCATATATCGAACTTCCACGTATCAAAATTTTCTATATATCGAAATCCCAGCAAATTTCTATGTTTATTACATAGAAAAGTTGTTTCTATATATCGAAAAAATCTCTATATATCGAAAATTTTTTCGAGACATTCGTAGATTTTTTTCCATTTCAGACTCTCATGAAAAATGAAAATTAGGGGAGAAAATTATGTTCACTAAAGGTTGCTACGAAACTCATAAGGAATCTGGGGTTGAGGTCTGTTAAGTAGGTCGTTATTCTGTTCTGGAATTCTTACATTCCCTCAAGTTTCTTTCAAATCTAACTTGTAACCACTAACACTGTAAAATCAGTTTCAAGTTATCTTTTTTGTTTGTTGATTATCATTCCTAGTCTTTTTGGCTTCAGTAAAAATCATTCAAGTTAAGTAGATTGAATTTTTACTTTTCTCTCGATTACACTGTCAAAACGACCCCCCCCCCTAATGTTGCGAATCAAGTTAATTGCCGAAGAATTAGATGTATGACAACGCAAAAATGTATTTCCTGTTAATTTTTTATTTTTCAGCTTTCATTTAATCCTATGCTCGTATAAATTAGAAATTGGGTTTTATACAGGAAAATTAGCTTTAATTTTAGTGTTTTAGGAGATTTGTACGATAAAATAAGATTGTTCCTATATATCGAAATTTCTATATATCGAATTTTTTTCCGGAAATTTGCTACTTCGATATATGGAGTTCCGACTGTATATTGCTCAGAAAGAACCCTGCATATGTTATTTTTGAGTTAGTTTACTTTTTAGTAATCAAACAGTCCTACTTGAACATTTTAAATGTAAAAATAAATTTAATTCAAAATTGTTTTGTGTTAAAGAACATTCATTCAAGGAGGGTTTATTATTATTATCAAGGAATAATAGACGCTAACTTATTTTTCGGGGAATCTGGTTTTAATGTTGCAAATTATAAAACGTAGCATCTGATATTTTCGGCTCCAGTCAATTTAGTTTTAAAGAACAACACAATGAAACAAACAACTCCATAATTTTATTAGGAAAAGAGAAAACCGGTTTTATTAATTTTTTTGATGAATTTGGAATTTTCCATGCTACTCACGGCAGCTGTTTTTCCATCCCTAAAAGACCTCCGGCTTATGAGCAGTTAACCCTGAGGTAGAATAAATTATTAAAAAAAAGAAAGATTTTATTTATTCTCTCACAGCTTACAGCATTTGGTATTTTCAGAAAAACATATTCTCGACATCTGTTTTCTTCATTTTAATTTCTTTTTGTCGTGAAGAACCAAAAATTTCTGTCTTTCATTCATTTTTGGTTCTTTATTTAGTCATTCCTACCCGCAAGGATCTTACGTAAAGAAATGCATGGAAATTTTGCCATGAATGGGAGCAGAACATTTAGTAGAAAATATCTAAATGATATTTATACATTGTTCCCTATGTAGCTTAATGTATACTGTGATTTTAACACTTTGTTAAGAAAATAAAAAAAGTAATTGTTTTTATTTCCTGATTCGCATGTTTTCTGTACTTCCTAAAAATGCCGAACATTTTGTCTGGCCAAAATTCTATTGACGGAACAGACCGGTTTGAATTAACCTAAATAAAGTGATTCAGAAAAAACACAAATCTGGATAAGAAGCGTAAGATAAGAAATTCTGATAGGGTCAATTCCTTGCCCGTGATCAGTATCCCTATTTATTGACTGTGATCATCTATTAGTGGTAGATATGGTCTATTTATGAAATAAATGATATAAAATTTCGATTGTGTCTGTGACTCTGGGCGGGGGCCCAGATAGGAACTTTGGCCATTTTTTTTATTTATTTATTTTAGTGTGTTTACAACTCCTGCTTGTTTGCCGTGTTTAATATAGATTACGATCAGACAATTTTTACTCCGAAAAAGAGAAAACAAAGAATAAGTAAAATTTACTCCTTTGGTATGGGCTGTCGTGGCTCTTAAAATAGACTTAATTGTTTTCTAGTAAGCAGTTTTGATTTTTTTTTCTCTCCCCCTCCCTCTTTTTTTTCCTTCCTTTTCTTTTTTTCCCCCCTTTTTTCTTATCATCCACTCTTTTTTCTTCTTTTTTTGGTGGGCGGGAGGGGCCCGGCGACATAACTGACAAGGGGCCTGCCTTGTCTGTCTGCGGCCCTCGTGACCATTTCATTTTCGCTAAAAAGTCGAATCAGAACCCGCGGTGTTTGGTTTTTCAAAGGTAATATGTATTTTTTTTTTTTTTTTAAAGGAACATGGAGTTCAGGTACTAGTAGTTTGGAGATCGAGCTCAAGGATCTCGGGTTTGATACTCGAAATCATGAAGCACTAAGGTATGCGGGATACGTTCTTCGCGTGCAGGAAACGGGACAAACTTTCCCTCCCTTTTATGATGAGTAGCACCATCTTTCGATGATTAAGTGAGTAATCGTCGTTAGAACTGATTTGCCACGGCTTGCTGTGGCATCTTAAGCCGAGAAATTGAACAATCGACAGATACGAGGGTCTGTAAGGTGAAAATGTGATAGGATCAGGGCTTAATTTACATGGGACCTCAACTTCACTTCTTTTAAATTTTATCAGATTTTTTTTTTCTTTATCGGCGAAATTCAGGCTATTTACTCATTAAAATACATTCTGAAGATTATGAAGCTCCCGCTCTTCTCATGTTAGAAACAAAACCCTGGTTATAAGACGTTTGGAGCGTAAACTTCCCTTTAGAAGATCGCTTTGACCTAAGGGTTATTCATAGCTGTATTTGAACTGAGAAATTTTTCAGTACCTTTCTGATTTCTAACGGAGGGGCGGAGAAAAGGGGAAGGTCATGGGGTTCATGATTCCCCCCCCCCCCCGTCATGTGTCCGTTTCACGCCACATTATATTCTAACACTTAATGAAAACAATGTACACAATTTCAGTAATCTTTTCAATTGAGGCAGTGAGAAGCAAAGGGATGTAAGTGACAAAATTAAAAATTTGGAGATAACCAGTACAAATAGTAGGGGAACCTCTCCTCTGTCTTGGGGCAAGAGATAGAATTAGTAGCCCTGGTAGATGCTGCTGTAAAGCATGATTTATTTTAAAAAATCAATGAAAGCCTACCTAGGACGTTATCTTTAAACGCATTTTACTAAAATCTTGAAAATGTCCACTTACATCCCTTTGCTTCTCACTCCCTCAATTCATTAATTATTTTTGAAAGTGAATATTTGGAATAGTTCTTCTTTTCATTGCTTATAAAATTAATTAGTAACGTTCGTGCCGATTATGTGCCTTATTCGTGGCCGATTTGGTGCTTTTTACTGACACCCAAGCACAGGGGCGGCATTTCAGCATCACATTTGGGGGGTCGAGCTTCTTAAATATGAGTTACCTCAGTATGGTACAAAACACACACTAACTAACAAGAGGTGGTCATAAAACTAGTCTAATATTAACAATCAATAATGTTTAAAAACATGATAACTTATAAAATGTATTGAAATTTATGATAAAATCTTAATTCGTTTTATATGAAACACCTTGATACTACAGTTTTTACCTTTTCGTGAATTTTTAATGAATGTTTTTCGGAATTCAGAAGAACAGGAAATCATGCACTAATCCATCAATGCCCAGGGTAGTGCTCTTTTTCCGGTAAAGCTAAAGATAAAAATTTTTTGATCCATGGTGCTCCGAAAAAAGTTCTCTAACGTTCTGAGACATAAAAATGATCTTGCTCAACTAGCTGAGCTGGTTGGAATAGTTAAGAAATTAGTTGAGGTAACAAAGCTATGCATAAAAATACACTTTTCAGATCTTGCTCTTCAAAATTACCCAGGCAACTTTAAAAATTGCGAGGGACTTCAGTTTTCATCATTGAATAGTCTAGCCTCTCTCTACAAAACAATGCTTCGTGACTCATTGAAATATTTTATTTTTTGTTTTCAACATCCAATCCAGATATTATAGAGCAAACAATACAGAAAAATATTCATCAAATCTTGAGTTATTTTCATTAAAAATGAATCTATTAGTTTATACAAAATATTAAATCAATGTTTAACTTTTCATCATCATGGAGATATTTGTTACATATCCTAAATTGATTTTTTTTAAAAATTGGAGCAGAGTAAGATTTTTTTTGAAAAGTTACACGCTTGGTTGAAATAAACATACAAGTTAAAATCATTAACAGTTTCAATTGTAGACTGAACTGAAACTTGAATAGTCAAAAAATAAAGGTAACGGATTGAAGATGTTTTGATAGAGTAAAGCATTGTTCAAAAACTTTCCACGATATAAACAAATTAAATAAAATTTAAACGAAGCCATTCATGTTAGAGGGCGCCAGCTTTCTCACTATTGAAAGAATCGTTTTGCAATAATTCTGCCAGGCGTCAAATCACTGCTTTGAAATTATCGAGAAATGCTTTATTGTTTTAACTATTGAAGACCATCTTGTGTCACTCCGAGTCATAGTTAAAGAAGGAATTTTTTGATGTGTGATGTTTATGTTGTCAAAAATAGCATGTATTTTTAAGAAGTTTCTGTGAATGAATGCATTGAGTAGCTGGAATGTTTCTCTACTTGAAGAAAGCAATATACACTCAATAAATAAACATACACTTAAAATATGAGCGTAAAATCCATGTTATGTCCCAAGGAATTTTCTTTTGAAAATCATGCACACCACTTGCTTGCACGGCCTCTCATACTGTATCCACCATCGTTCCAGATCGAGGCCCGGATCTGCGTTCCCATAGATCTCGCAGTGGGGAGGGGGGGGGACGTCCTTAAGGGGCCAAACGACCCAAGAAATTGAAAAAACAAAAAAAAACAAAAAACACTAAGGTTTGAAAATGTACACTGCTAGCCATTGGGAAGAGGCCCTACAGATTTTGTTGCAGGGGGTCCGAAATTTATAGATCCAGGTCTTATCGTTACACTGGGCACACACAATGAGGAATTTAGCCTTATATATAGGAAAATTGCTTCTTTAAAGCTCACAATGGTTCTACGTCATTTTTTTCTGTGCTGAAAAAGTCAGAAAGTGTTTCATGCATTCAACGGAGAACATTTGTTTGTGCCTGGTAATGTGTCGAGTTTCAAAAACTATTTACTCAGAATGAGAGCGATTTTTTTAATATGAAGAATGATTTGCGATTAACAAAAATTGAATTTACCCATTTTTTATCATTGTGCTCAAAAAAATTTGGGTGTGCGACCGCCCCCTCTTGCTCCTCCTATTTGCCGCCCCTGCCCAAGCAGTTTCAGAAATTTTTCGTACCTAAAACCGTAGATTGAGCATGGAGGGAGGTGGAGGGGGTCATTTTTTAGCATGACCCCATCCTTTCTTGTTTTTCGTGTAATATTACTTCTTGTCGCCGTAGTGCGAACCACAAATAAAAATGCCCCTGATTTGTGAACATTTCTTTGTTTAAAATTTATTTATTCGAAGTACTAGTTCTAAAATGTGCATTACCGATGTCGTATGGAGCGCAATGTAATTTTAGGAATCGTATGAATAATGCTGTAAAAGTAGAAGCAGGGGAGCAAGTATGTCTTCTCTGTTTCAGATGCGGCATAAGGCAGGTCATTCGTCTGCTGTGGTTTTCCTTTGTGTCGCCCGCGCACAGAAAATAAGCCCTAAAAATTGTCCTCGTGACTACTTAAATCATAATCATATGCAACAGATTCCAAACCGAACAATGGGCAACGTTGTGGCTCTTCTTGAATCGTCCAGTCTCCGATCTTTTGTTCAGGATTGGATTTGTTTGCAGATGAATGGTTCCCCGCCGCCAACATCTCTTAGGGATTGTTTACAAGATTCCGAAACTAAACCTGTCTCTCAGATTATTTATTGTTTTTACAATGTCCACCTTGTGTGAGGTTTACGCTCGGACATGGTAGTAAATGAGCTGGGAAAAATAATTATAGTAATTTTATGCAGTCCTCAGGGCGAGATCAAGCCATAGTGGGTCCCTGGACCAAGAGTTCGTGCAGACCCTCCCTTCTCTCATTAGTGGTATGAAAAGAATAAGAAAAAAATATTTTGGAGAACTTTTAGAGATATTTTTCTTATTATATTCGAAAAACTAAACTATAATTTCATTGTGATTTTATGAGTGCAAATATACTCTGAATGTTTAATTTAAACTAGGGATGCCAGATTTCAGATATCCTGTGGATATCTGACTCAGCAGTTGCTTTCAGTTACCCTACATGTTCAATTTTCTTTTTTAATTATTTTATTTTATATAAATTAAGCTTTTTTTTACACGTTATTTCTTTAAAAATATATCAAATACATTTAAAAATAGTTTTTAAATCTTTATATTTTAACTAGAAAATCGCCCGTCATGGTATGACGGGTGAAAATAGTTTCTACACTTGAACGAAGCAATTGTCTGTTTGGTGATATTTTGATAGTTGAAATTTTAACCCTGACACCAGTGGATTAACCCCAAACTCCTGTAGATAGCGTTAATTGTTTTGGTTTCTTCGTTTTCCTAAAATGAAAGTCTTACCAGTAAAACAGTTAAGTTACCGGATCGAGTTCAACCTTGTCACAATAAAGCCTTTCCCTGCATGTTAAACATTACCAAAATATATATTATCAAATTACTATGCCGGGGCGAGAGTTTCATTGTTGAAACATGCGGGTTACTCGATCATCGGCTATTATTTATATGAGGATGTATGGTGTACTGGAGTAATGCTGCATATTAAATGAAACAATATAATATTAAGTTTTATGTACAAATTTTCTGCAACGGAAACAAACTTTCAGCAAAAAATATTTCTCTGCTAGCTGCGTCGCCCGGCCTTGCACGGTCCCCATAGAAAATAAAAGTTATGTCAAGTGAAGCGTGTTCAAGAATCAGGCATGAACAAAGAGAGAGAGAGAGAGAAAAAAAAACGGTAAAATTTTGCAGTAGATTGCGGAAAAATAACCAAAAAGTAAACATTTTAAATCCCCCAATTATAGGAAAAGCCTTGAAAACAAAAGACAGAATTTTATTTTATCATATTCGAGAAAAAAAATGGCAACAGTTCTTTCTTCTCAATGATTTTCTTCACGCTACAAATTTTAATAAAAGCATTGTGACGGAAAGTTGAGATGAAGTACTGAATAATAATTTAAATGGAGGAAAGCCTTCGAAAAATAGGGATTTTGTGTCGAAATCTAAGTGTCATCATTAATAGTTTTTAATTCGGAACTCCAGCGCTCGAATACGCTACCTTGCGGTGATTTACAAAACTGCAAATGAAACTAAAACATTGCCACGTTGCGTTCCACGTGAGTCTGTTGACGTAAACACAGGCAGGTTGACGTAAACACAGGCAGTTTGTTCTGAGTATTTATTAACGCAATCGATGTATCTTAGTTTGCTTTCAGCTACAGAAATTAATTCGTCCCTTAGTAGTATTTTCGAGCTTCTCAAAATAATGTTAGTTTTCATTATTTCCTTAATAATTGGTGAAAGCGAAAATTCTGGATTAACAAACTTGGATAACGTTATACAAGGTAAAAAAATTTATTGTTTTGTATGAATTTGTAAGAATATGGGTTTTTTTTTTAAATCTTAAATTAATTAAACTTACCATATTTTACAGCAGCATTTAGTTGGAATGGACAGTATGCAAAATATTTTCTTGAATATATTATCGTAGAACAATAGTCCAGTCAATAGGTAGAAAAAAACGGGCTTGCCTTACAAAAAATGGGGTCAAAGATTTTATTTTTTAAATTTGTGTATACTAGTGCCAATATGAAAAAACCAAGTTATCCAACACGAAAGACCTCGGGAGAACTTTTGGGGGCCGAAAACCCCCAAAAATTTGTGACTTTTTGTAGTATTTTCAAAATATCTCAAAAATGGTTAAAATTACAAAAAAACTTCCAATGCAAATGTTAAAGAGGATTAAATTTCCTTCAACTTTTGTCATTACAACATTTTTGTAGCATGAAAAGCAAGCGAGTTACAGCTTCTTGAAAGTCACACTTTTTCTGAACCCCTTCAGCGAAGTGCGTGAAAGCGCATCGGATAACGGAGGAAAAAAGGAGAAACGCCGGCAGTCTGACCTTGGAAATCATTTGTCTTTCACAGCTGAGGGTAAATGCCTCCGTTCCCTTTAGTTTAAACAAAACACCCCCATTCCATCCCCCCCCCTTTTTTTTCTCCAAATGAGATGAATCGACTCAATAGCTACTCATGTTGGTCACTTCAGGGTTTGCGCGAGAGTATGTTTTATCAATTTGTGTGTTCTGAATTACAATTTTTTTCCTAGAAATGATTACGCCTGCCCAAGGTGTTTTTTTTAATTATTATTATCATTATTTTTTTTGAAATCAGTTTGCATGAATGCTAAATAAAGATTGTGAAGGAGAAGGGAACAAAAAATCTTCAAAGATGCAGCGCAAAACGGCAAAATAAAGAACATCAGCGTTTTTTGAAGTTCTTAAAAGAAGTGGCAATTCACACTGCCTGTCACAAACGCTATATCATGAGCAATCAATCTATTCCCTTGAAGTCATGGTTGAACCTAACATGTTAACTAAATTCCTAAAGAAAGATTTCTAGCAAATTATAACAAAAAGAATTGTCTTATTCTACTTCTTGAGACATATTTCGAAGAGTGTGGTATTGAAGTCAGGCAGACTCAAGATGATGCCGACTCACTCACTTACTGCTCTTTCAAAGGCAAAAGAAATTGAAAAGGTTGTTATAGTGAGCGAGAGGACTGATGACAGCTTTAGGACAGCCTTTCAGCAACTTGTTCTTTTTAAAACCTGGAAGAGGGAATGCTTGTGATTTGTTTTTTCCCCCACTAAATCTTTTAAGTTTAACCCCAGCAATATTCTTTTCATCCATGCGTCTAGTGGGTGTGATACGACTTCGGCAATCTTTGGCCAAGGCAAAATTAAGTTGTACAAAATAGTCAAAAAAAAAAAAAAAACCTAAAATTAAGGAAGCTATTGAAGTATTTATGGACCCAATCTGTCATCATGATGCCTTCCTTAGCTGCAGCTGGAGAAAAACATTTTGCAGATATTATACACAGGTGACGTAAAGTATTTGAACCTATCTTTGGATACTTTGCAATTTAATCTTTTTATAAAACTAGTATACAGGGCTAAGATAAATCTTGCAGGGCTACGTCCAACGTGCGGGGGGGGGGGGGGGGGGCATGCTGGGCGGTATCACTCATATCGGTTCTACCACCAAATTCAAAGTTGGTTGGGCAACATAATTGATCCAGAGAAATGGGGTTGGGAACGCAGGACGCAAGGTCTAATGCATGTTGACACGAAAAGAGATTCAGTTACTCAGAATCTTTTGAAGATGGTACCTTGTACCTGCAAGAAAAATTGTACTGGAGCCTGTTCTTGTCACAAGGCAGGTTTAAAATGCTCCAGCACGTGCAAACACTGCAGTGGCACAAATTGTGAAAATGTTGCAGAAATTTCATCTTTGGATGAGACTGCTGAAGAAGATAATTTGTTCCAGGAGCTTTTGGAATTACCGCAACAAGGAGATGAACAATTAAAGGACCACAGCTTCTTTCTACCCCCTACAGATTCTGAACTGGGAGAACCTGGACCTTCAAAACGGCTTCGAAGAAGATAAACAGCGTATTTTGTTGTTATTTCTCTATCTGCTTTAAGGTCGAATGAATCTCTCTGTAATTTAGATGTATGTATTAATCTTCTACAGTTGGATTTTCATTTTGTAAGGTAATTCTTTTGGGTTTTTCGTGCCTCAAAAAGTCAGTTTCTGCAGAATTTTTTCAAAGTGTTCATTACGTATTACTATTGTACCTTTATTTATTCATTTTTATGTCTATTGTTTGCTTATTATCACCCTAATATTTATTCATTCACATTTATATTCGAATATTGCATTTTCGCTTGTAATAGAATAGATGGTACGAATTATGTGCTTTAAATGAATGAGAAGATTTTCTAATTCAATTACAAACTGCAAAAATCATATGTTATTGGAGTCTGACTGAAGACTACCTCTGTCAGACTAGAAGTATTAGTTCGTGAGCGGTGGGGGAGGGTTTGTTATTATTATTGTATCAGAGCATAGATGCATGACTGTGTTGATTGTTTGCTTATTAGCTGCCTAATATTCATTCCTTCACATTAATATTTAAAAATCGCATCTTTGTTTGCAATAATTAGACTAGAATGTACGAATTATATCCCTCAAATGAATGTATATATTGTGTAATCCAGTTACAAATAACAATATATCATCTATTATTGGAGTCTGATGAAGACTACCTCTGCAGATCAGAAAAGTTAGTTCGTGAGCAGTGGGGAAGGTTTTTTTAAAAATTATTATAGCATCGTCGTATGTGCTGTAAATGAATGCGTATATATGTATTTCAGTTTCATAATACATCGTTTGTTTTTGGAGTGTGGGAACTAATCTGTCAGTCAGAATTGCTACTGTGTCCAGCGGGGGGGGGGGGGAGGTGAGCAAGAAACTCAAACTACTCTAACTGTCGATAAACTCTCTGAAACTAAAGTTTCTATTGAAGTTCTAATAATTATGACGCCTTGCTTTCAGTGTGAAAGCTTTTTTTTTCGGAGTGGAGGAAAACTGCCTATTTTCAAAAAGCTATAGCAAGCTTGTTATTTGTGCTACAAAAAAGTTGTAAATACAAAAGTTGTAGGAAATTTTATGTTCTTTAAACTTTACATTTAAAACTTTTTTCTAAGTTGAACCGTTTCGGAGATATTTTAGAAAAAACAAAAAAAGTAATAAATTTTTGTGATTTTTCGGCCCCCAAAAGTTCTCCCGGGGTCTTTCGTGTTGGATAACTTGGTTTTTCCATGTCGGCACCAATATGTGCAAATTAAAAAAATAAAATCTTTGACCCCATTTTTTGCAAGGTAAAATGTATCTATTGACTGGACTAAAAATGAATAACCGAGAAAGAATTTACTTTATTCCTTTTATTCTCAGCTGAAAGGTTTCGCCAAATTTGTTTAGGGTTATAGTTTTAGTATAGTGCGAGCAAAGTAGCCTTGGCGAGATTTCGCGTTTTTAGTCAAACCATTTTTAATTTTTATCATGAGTGGAATAAAATGGTAGTAAGATTACAGAATTCGATAAGTGAAAAGAAATAATGGTCAATCAACTGAAAAGAAAACTACCACCATATATCCGTGAGAATTTTGTTGATGATTTGCATAACATGACACAATTAAATCGTAACTCAGAAATTAGAAAAATCGAAACAGAAATTTTTTAAATTAACCGATTCGGGAATTCGAGAGAAATAACTCAGCTACAAATGGAAAACAATAAGCGCTAGCCAAGCAAGGCAAAAAAGTATCATCTTCTTTCGATTACCATTTGTAATGTCATATTGAATTTTCTAGCATTAATTGTTGTTCTTGTCAGGCCACAATTATTATTTAGTTTTATCAAGAATTGATAAATATCGAATTCAACATCGTGGAAATAGCTGCTTAAAACTACGAACTACGTAGTTTGCATTAATCTTTGACGTTTAGTAATGCTTCTTGAATTCTCATTTCTTTCTACGTGGGCCAGAATATCCACAAGACTTTGAAAATTAATTTAAAAAGAATAAAGCGAAAAAATCATACGTGGGTAATTCCACGGTGTCGGACGTAAGAATTGCACGAAATTTGCTTAAAAAACAATTAATTTTGCTGGTATGCAATTTTGTAACTGATCAAAATATTTTTTTAAATACTTACTCATATGTGTAGAATTATTAACCATAAAAAGAATTTCTGACAAAAAATTTTATTTAGACAAAAAAAATTATCAAATTTTGGTGTCGGACGTATGAGCTGAATCTGAAAAATGAGACTTGCAAAACTGAAATCTAAGATTCAGGTCAATGGTTTAATCCATAATATTGTAACTACTTTTATGCCAAAGAACAATGATGAAAGATAAATAACACATTGAAAAAATTTTAATTTTGGAAGTATTAAGACTTGAAATATGGAATTTGGTACTGGTGTCGGACGTAAAATCTTGGTGTCGGACGTAATATGTACAAAACTACATGGTGTCGGACGTAAATAAAAGTTTTAAATACCAAGTTAAATAAATTTTATTTTTGTTTAAAATCTTAAATAATATGGTAAAGGATAATGAATGAGATATATTACAATATTACTTTAAATATTTTCATTAAATTTGAATTGTCCTCTACTTCCTATTGGGATAGGTGGAGAAATTTTTTTAAAGATATTTTCTTTCAAGTAAAAGATTTTATCCTCTTTCCTTTGGCCATTTAAAGTGACCTTCTGCCCTATGCATCACTGAGACTTCAATCTCTTCAAAATTTAATTGAGTGATGCATCCTAGGTAACGTACAGACTCATACCAAACGATAACCCAGTCATTTACTTTAAGATTTGAAATAAAATCCATATCTTCAAATTCGTCGGAGACATCACCGTCAAACACTTCTTCTGCAAACAGCATAACAGTCTTAAACGTTTTTGAAGAAGAGGTGTCTGAAATACAAATTTTATTGGACAAAATCGCTTTGACACAGTTGCACGGATTGAATACTTGGAACTGAAAGGATTTTGTCCCAATATTGGAGCAAAGTTGCGGAATCCTGCATGATTTCTTCCGATGCTATGTAGTGTACATGCACGTCTTTAATTAATGACGAAGTCACAGATGCATACTCTAGCGGTGTACTGATGAACACCTTTCCAGCTCTTACATTCCTTCAAACAGTTCTTTTTATTGTACCACCTATGCCATCGACAACCCCTTTCCCATGGGACGTCGCAAAAAAATTCCAGATTAGTTTCATATTGCACTTCTGGTCAAATAAATATCTTTGTTTAAATTGCAAACTGGGCCCATCTGAGAAAATTTGAAAGTTTTGAATACTTGGGTAGTTGGCTTTAAGGTAATCTAAAAGGTAACTTACAAATTTATGTATAGTGATTTTAGTGTGATCTAAAGTATCGGAAATTATGGCAAAACTTTGAGTGATTTCTTTGGAAATCCATGCGCGAGCTGTGAAGACGGTGGCTTGGGCATGTGCCCAATATGCCGATTGAATTTCATTTTGATGTAATATTGCAGGGTTTTCAGAAAAATCTAGCTGCCTTACAACATTTTCACCATTGACTTGAGATTTTAACTGCTCAAAAGTCTGAGCTTGCTCTCGTTTAACAAACGTGTGAAGGAGAAAATTTCGTTTCTGTTTTACAAGTTCCCCAAAAGCTTCTCTGCATGTACTAAGTAATTCTACTTTTGACATTATATCATCACCTTTTTGCCACTGAAAATATTGTATTGGGGTAGATTGGATATCTGCTTTTGATTTGAACAAGTGAATTTTATTAATGCAAACCTCACATTCAGAGTACATGCACGTTTTTATTCCAGGATTGCAAGTTATTTGCTCAATAAAACTTGAGAATTCTACATTACGGTCTGAGCCGCATGTTTTCAGCGCTTGTAAGATCAGCCTTACATTCTCATGGTAAATACAAAAGCATACATTGTGCGGTATATATTATATACTGCCGAAGAATGTGAACACTGATTTAACTCATGTTCAACACTGAACTTTGTGGAGTTGAGATGTTTGAAAAAAAAATGTATATTCATAATTCTTTTTTAAGTTAACTTTTTCTAGAAAAAAATATATTTTGTAAAAAATTGGATGAGTAATGGTTAATCTATTTCCTGGTTCATTATTAAAAAGAAATCTTTTAAAGGAAGTACAACTATTAATAAAGACATTTTTAATGACTACAGTGCAAATAAATGAGATTACTGCAGTCTCTCACCTCCTCTGTTTGAATTCAGAGAAATCTCATAGCTAGAACTAGGTATTAAATTTTAAAATTTTGGGTGTCGGACGTAATGCGGTGTCGGACGTAATTTTTATCTTACGTCCGACACCATGAAAAAACAAAAAACTATTATTTTGAATTTCGATTGGATTGCACATTTTCAATAGTAACTGATGTTCTGATTTGCAGGTAAAATGTTCTGTAAAATATTCTATCCAATTTTACACAGCACAAACATTTAGTTAATTTGGTGTCGGACGTAATTTCATCAAAGTGCTTATTGTAAATGGGCGTCTACAGAAAAAAAAGAAACATTCAGTTCTCATTTTTTATGCTACATTTGTTCTACAGTGTTGTGGCAAGAATCTGAAGTAGTTACAATTTGAAAAATATTGCAATTATAGCTTAAAATACTAAGTTCAATAAGATATCAAAAAATGAGTTGTGGTAACGTGTCGATTATACCTTTGTTTAAAGGCTTGTAACTCTCAAATGATTGAAATCTTGTGATAATTTGTGTTATTTTCTTATACTGCAACTCATAAGCTTCAAAATGATACCTAATTTGTGAGAAAAATATGATTTTGAAAAATTGGTCATCAGTTCCCCATTTCTGTGGAATTGCCCACGTACGAACAAAAATCACAACACTTTTAGCATTTTCTACGTAACCATGTGCGTTTGTTTTAGTTTTTAAGTCCGCCATTAGACAGTGACTTCAGTGCCCCCTATAGTTCGTTGGAGTTGCGAATTGATATCTACGCTAATTATTATCGGAGGATTATGTTAAATAGCCAAATATGAAGACGGAAAGATTACGAATCCATCGATACCTGGTTCGATGGTCAGTTCAGTGACTTTCGGGAGAAGTTACTCGGACATAGATACATAGGTACATACGCTCAGTTTTTAATTATATAAGATACTAGCAGTACCCGCACAGCGATACCCGTGCTAAAAATTTAATGGAAGTCCGTTGAATTAAAAATAAAAAAAATAAAAATTGACGCCCCCTCCCCCTCTGATGTGAAATGATAGTTTTTTTTTTTTTGTATAAAATGCGTACACACCTTTTCAAAAAAAAAAAAAAAAAAACTATTTCATTTTCTTTGAAATTTAAAACTTACCGCCAAATCATTAAATAAGATTTACTGTTGCTTTAAAACTCGATTTAGCGAGTGAAGCTGTTTTTACTGCAATTTGAACTATTTCGCCAAATAAACAAAAAAAAGACATCGAATAATATCTTTCAAATGTAAAAATAACTCTGCAGCTCTATTGTTTATCGCCAAACTTGCCCAGCAACCACGCTATCATAATCCATCCGTCTAACGAAAAAAAAAAAAAAAAAACATCCCGTGGAACATTCAAAAATCATCGTCAGAAAAAAGAAGAAAATGTCGTACATTTCACTCGGATAAAAACAAATCAAAAGTTTCTTTTCTTTCAAAAGAAATCGCCAAAACAATGAATTACATTAACGGTTGGTTGCCTTAAAACAATAATCCTAGACTGAACCTGCACAGCGCCTAAACTGCCAAGCGACCCTGCTTCCGGAACCCAGCCTTTTTGCGAGTGAAGCGGATGTTTTTTCTTTGGCAATAATAAATGTTTCGCCAAACAAACAAAGAGGTATAAAATCACATTAACAGTAGCTTTCAAATCTTTATATATTAAGAGCTGCGGTGCCCGGCTTTGCCCGATCTACCTTGAGAACAAAAATTGTGTCAAGTGACATATATTAAACAGTTAATTAAAAGAATAACTTAATAACTTAAAGAATAACTTAAATAAAAGAAAAAAAAACACCATGCAAAATTACAATTCCAAACAATGACGACAGATATTAAAATACTTTTAAGAAATTAAAATGCGAAAGATGGATTTTAAAAGCGTAACCATGGAAACATGAAATAAAATAAGTTTAAGAAATCAGATGCAAAGGATTCAAAAAGCGTAACCATGGAAACGCGAAAATAAAATGGTTGACAATCTGAATCAAAATTACATATTTCGAAATTGATTTAAAAACGCTTGTAACTTTTTTTCCTTTGAAGATAGAAGCTAATTTTTTCGACCAAAGGTCGAGAGAGATCTGGAGTAAAAAATCTCGCTTTTTCCAATTCTGTCAAAAAGAAAACTGTAGGACAATTCCTTCACTTTTTATTGGTAGATTTAATGAAGAAAGTATTGCCTAAATTTCAGCTAAGCCTAAAAAAGTTCGAGCTAAAAACGCAAATTACTCCCGCCGTAATTAAGTTAGAGCCTTGAAATAAATTGTTTAGAACGCAGAAAATTCAACCCCTTTTAACGATATATAATATTAATGTGTGCAAGCAATTTTTCACCCCTTTAATAGCCAATAATAGGCAATTTACGTGAAATTTGGGCCAAAATTTGAATAAAAAAAGAACTATTTATCGGATTTTTTCGAATTATAGCCTATGTTACTCAGTAAGAAAGCACCTTTCATATAGTGAAAGAATTTTTCAAATAGGTGCAGTGGTTCCGGAGATTACCTCGAACATATAAACACACAAAAATCCGCCCTCTCTCTTTATAATATTAGTAAAGATAGGGGAAGGGAGGGCACATGTGAACATTGTATGTTTTACTACATATTATAACTTGAAGCAAAAAGACTAGAAAAATTCTTCGGTGAAGGTAGTTACAGTCCTACTTCTTTTGAGGGGCAATGGGCCATATTTAGTTTTTGTTATGACAATTTCTTTGTTTTAGCAGCTGTTGTATGTAATTTCATCACAGTTATCTTCACATGAAAACAATTTCTGTCGAACTTGAATAATGATGGGTGGTTCGGAAACCTACCCCGGAGGAGGGGGGGGGGATCAGTGAGTTTTATAACACTTCATACACACTAGATATGCAGAGGAAAATCGTACTCTTTTTTTTTTCTTTCCAGAAAAAATTTTTTTGGAGTTTTTCTGCTTGCTTAAAAATTTTTTGAACCAACGTTTCGGGAGGGCGGGGGGAGGGGGAGGACACCTTTTGTCTACGCCACTGCCTTGACCCTTTGGTTGGTAATGTTAATCAGAACAACTGGTCAGCTTCGCGGACCGCGTGTGGCCCGCGGGCCGTAGGTTGGGCACCACTGCTTTGTTAAATTAATAACTATTGCGGTCTTCGCTGTTTTCGTATTTACTTTTCCTAAATAAATTTCACTCCTCTAAAAATTGTCAAAAAGTATTTTCAAGCCTTGGGAAAAAAAGGAAAGAAAGAAACTTGCTACATCCCTTTTTTTAAGTATCATTTTGGAGACAAACCACCATCGAGATGAACGTTGTAAGTTTTTTAATAAATGTTTTGAATTCGAAATTCCGAGGGAAGGAGGCACGCTATCCTCTCGCAGCAGTAAGCGCACAACAATCCGATGTTAATCTCCAAAATGGAATGTTGACTGTGATGTGTGTGTCTCGATCGTTACCACGAGCTTCTCTCCTTGGGGGGAAACCGAAGCAGAGAGCGTCCCAAGCAATCGATTACTAAACACGTAACAACCGTAATCTCGGGGCTCTACCTGGTTGTGGGTGCTTTGCTGCTTTCCGAGGAATAGGGGGAGATAATGCCTCTGTGAAGGAGATGGCTCACTAAATATTTCCAGTGGCTTGATTTGATTGTATCGATTAAGGTTGCTCTCGTCTTTCCAGCCAAAAAAAAAGGGGGGAGAGTTACCCCTCGTTTTATTTATCTTTACATGAGGGATGAAAGCACTGGTAGTAAATATTAAATCTGATATGTAAAAGCTTTAAATATGATCCGAAAGAAATCGATGGTTTAGCAAGCAGTGTATTTGTCTCTCCTCTTTATGCAGTCTTACTGGTCTAAGTATGTTACATTTAATCACTTTTTGCAACTACATTTTGAAAAACGTCGAAACAGTTTTAAAAAAAAAAACTTGAGTTAATAAACAAAAGAATGCGTTGCAAGTCGGCTATTTGTGTGCTTGCCCCTCCCCCTGCAAGGCGTTGTCAAAACATTTCTACAGGCGTTGTCAAAACATTTCTAATTCTGTTCACCTTTTAATCAGATTGTAAGTTTCTAAGTTATCTTTAGGTCTTATACTATTTATGACTTTAATCTTTAAGCAGGGCCAGATTAAGGCCTAACACAAGAGGCATAGGCCAAGAGCACCAAAAAAGGAGGGGGGGGGGGCAACAAATCTATAGTTAAAAGCGAGATGAAATTGGATCAATTTCATCCCGCACTATAGTAAGATGTAAATATTAAATGCAGAAAAATATTCTTTTTTAAACCTTTTTCATAAATTCTAGAGCAAAGGTATTTTATTACTTCAGTATATATTAGCGGGTGGAGATGGTTGAAGGCACCAAATCAAGCTTTCTTGATTCTGAAAATGTTCTTATTTTGCCCTAAAATTCTATTCTTGAATATTCGCAATATTTTCGAACGATCGAGCTAAAATCGCTAGTTATGATCTTTGAAATGGAATATCTTGTTAATGTGATTCAAATCCCAATTTTCTGAATCGTATAAAATGTTCCCGGCACTTCCCACAAAAGCGTTTTTTTTATTTATGAACGTAAATGAAAATATTTTTGTACTACTTGTGTTTCCGATATTTTAATTTTTTAACGGATTCTCGCACGCCTTCAGTTTATTTATATATTTCAGTATTTTAGTACTACTTGTTAGTGGTTAAATAAAATAAATAAAAATAAAATAAAATAAAAATAATTATAAAAATGAAATAAAATAAACAAATCTGTCAATTAAAACAATTTCCAACAAATATGTATCTCCATGAAATACACCGCCAGCTCAGTCATTTCCAGCAGAGGACTGCAGTTTCGTTCTTCTTAGCACTCATCAGCACGGCATAGGAAAGTGACTGTGCGTGCTAATTCTATTTTAGCTACCAGTTTTTTTTTGGCACTTTTGACTTCCTTAAGAGGTTTTCCATCTCCAACTCAGTCACTTTCCTATGCCGGGCTGATGAGTGCTAATAAGCACGAAACTGCAATTCTCGGCTGGAAATGACTGAGCTGGCGGTGTATTTCACGTATTTCTGCTTTAGCCCTGGCTAATGGGCGGTAATTTACTGAAAATATGTATCTCATTTTATTTCTTGGAACGTTGTATCAAAAGATTTCAGATGAAGAAAAGTTACCGAGTTCGGCTGTCTAATGCCACATACGTTTTTATATAATGGTATGTTTGAACAATATACGTAACTCCTTTGCTTCTATGGGTACTTTTCAGACCGTTTGCATAAAGAGCAGTGTCCCCCCTCCCCCATGCAATAAAAGGCTGCTGGTCTTTGCGCTTTCTATTAATTCGTCTTTATGTTGCTCGAATGTAATTGTTTTCGGCGCAGTATTTAATTCTCGCTGAATTGAGCTTTCGAGTCGTGAGGTTAGGGCGAGATCCGGTACCGATTCGTATCTCCTGCATCCGCAGAGAGCGAACAAGAGAGAGAGAAAGCATCACCTGCTGCCGCCATTACTCTCAATTATAGTCCATCCATCTATCCCAAGATCGATAGGTGGCAGCTGCCACTGCCGAACCGGACCTTGCGAAGATTCCCCCGCTGCTTGCATTTGGAATGTTGCGTGCCCATTGGAAAATGCAATTTAGATTCTAATTGGCTCGTCCGCTAATATTTCACCCTTTCCCTCTTTTTTTTTTGCGGAAGGCCGAACGATTTGATAAATGATTTTGCTCGGTTCCTCAAGCAGCTGACACACTGTTTGCTCATAAATTGTTCTTGTCATTTCTTTCTTTTTTTTAAATTTTATTTATAATACATACAAGTTTATTACGAATGAATCGGAAATGATGCTTTGTAAATAACGCTTCGTAGACGAGGAAAAGTTATGTAGCGACTTGGTGCATTTCCATTTCGAATTGATGAATTTCTAATATATTTCTAAATCAAGATTGAATGCTCTAATTATGTTGGAAACATCTGTTATAGATATCTTCATAATTTGAATGAGGAATAGATTTTGTTAAAAAGTGATTGCTGATGTGCCATTTATTAAATAAATTAGTCATACAAAGCAATCGTACAAAACATATGTTGAAAAACGAAAAGTAAGTGGAAAATTTCATGCAGATCACTTGATAAACCGAACTCGATGAGTATATATTACCACCCCGACGAATGGCTGACAAGTACGGCTTCTGTTTTATCGAGCACGACCTGAGAAATGTCCCATTCCCAGGGTCCATATGCCCTCTGGTTGGCGCAATACTTTCTCAGGAACAAGAGCACCTTTAAAGTGGAAGTCTGGTTTGGCTCCGTTAAAATTGAAGACCATTTATCTACATTTCAATATCTAAATTCATAACAAATGCCTTATCCCTAATCCTGAGGTATTGATTAGCGTGTATTAGTTACCGCCTAGTATCGAACCCGCGACCTTTTTGCCTCGAACTCGTTACCTAACCAAACGGTTTACCTCAGCTCTAGTCACACATAATCTTTTAGAAGGGATGATCAAGAAATAAGTACATAATAGATAAATAATAAAAAAGAGTTAACTAAGTTCGCGAGAAAGAATATTTTTGGAAGGAACATGCAAAATGACGAAATGTATTTCTTACTTCCCAAACACGCATAATGAAGTGTATCAGTGCGTTAAATGAAGTGATCGGATCAATTAGATTGTTTGGTGAGAAACAAGAGATGAATTGTGAATTATTCAAATATAATTGCTGTTTTGTCTGAAAATGGTGTGAATTCCTTTCCTCATCCTTTAGTCATTTTGAACTCAAAATACATCCTTGAAGCTCTCCTAAAATAAATCAACTTTCTTTTTGTAGAACATTTCGACCACTGGAGAGGGGGGGGGGGGAATTATAAAACTGTTCGTTGAGCATCCAAGAAGAAAAGGATTTAACATAACTGAGTGAAGATTTTTGACTTTATCAGATGAATACAATAGAATTCTAATCCTTTGAGTAGTTTGCGTGAAGTTTATTAGTGGTCAATAGCTTGAATGAATTTGTTCGTCTTGCATGAATTGCGCCAGTCACACTGCATGCTCTAACTTATTTGCTATCTTTGTAAGTAGTACTATACGCTGGTAACATAAGTGGATTAAAGACTTGAAACATGATTTGATTAAACTTCTGATATGCATATGTTTATTGTTAACCATTTTTATTGTCACAATTCGAACTTAAACATTTTAGTTTGATTTCAGAAAGTATTACGACGAATTTCAAGAAATATTAAGTTCAAAACTTTTTTATTAGTCCATAAAATCTATGAAGTTTTCTTTTGCTTGGCATCATTATAAATCCAGGCATTTTGACCTTTTAATTTTGGATGAAATTTTACCTTTTGTAATTGCATTATTTTGTTTTCAAATGGTTAATTATCTGTCGTTTTCATGTCTGTTTGTAATAATTTGCACTACTGTTTAAGTTTTTTTAAAAATTGCTCTTTTTTACGTATTTTTTTATGAAATGTTCTGCAATTTTCGTTAAATTGCTCAATTTTATATTTGAATGCATAGAAAATAAAAATTCTGCTCTGTTTGAAACTGCTTAGTTCACACACGCAAACGAGGGGAGGGTAGGGAGGGGAAAAGTGGGATCGTTGAAAAATCTTAGGTACGCTTTTTGGCCATAAACCATACTTTGTGTTGTGCTCATTTTTTGACGCAATTAACTTCTCCTTTAAAATTAATTGATGAACCGATCGCTAAATTGTCTACATTGAGGACCTCTTTTATTTCAAAAATAAACTTTAAAAAAAGTACTATTTATGAACTTTAGATGCAAGGCTTTGTATTTAAGTTCTATTTAACAATTATATATAAATTTTCGCAATTTTGTTTCTGATGTTGGCGAATCAATACTAAAATGCTCCCTCGAAATTTCTGCTCTCTCGTCGATTTGGAAACCAGTTTGGCCGCGCTCCATTGTCTCACTCTCACAAAGAAAGCGTGCGTGACAGCCTCCTCACTAGTTCCGCCTGACCCTGCCCGGCTGGGGGCAAACGGCCCTTTCCACGCTCCAACGGCCTCTCGCTAATGAACCCCACAACCGAATAGAAGAAGCCTCAGCGCTGCCGAAAGCCTTTCACTTTTTTTTTAATGTCCCCCGTTTTGCAGCTTCACACCAATGGACTGATCATGATCACTTCATGTTTCGCCGCTTTGTCCACATCTGAACCGCAGGAATTCGAAAATTACCTGCAAAATGTTTGGATCATATCGATATGAATAAGTGGTAGCCAAGAACAGATTACTACTGTTCTCATGATAGTACAGTGGCCGCCGCTTGTATGAATCACATTTGTTCTAAACAGTTTTGATTCCATAAAGCGACTAATTCAATAAAGCTGCATTTTATTCAGTTTTTGACAATTTGATTCATTAAAGCGGTTGATTCAATTAACCACTGATTCAATTAACCGGCGCCCACTGTAGTAGAAAATAATCACCCACTCTTGGTTTCTATACTTTCGTTTGAAGAGTAGTAGTAATAATCAGTGGTGTTCCCATAGCGGTCTCCATATACGCCATACACTCTCAAACATTTTTTAGACATATAGCGTATACCCTCAAGCTTCATAAAATTTCATGTTATGACATACTATGTATATGATCACCTTCACATATTGTGAGTAATGGATTACTGGGAGTATACCATCAGAAAAATTGATGGGAACATCACTGGTAGTAATTTGCTGCTTCTTACCATCATGATCACTTCGCGTTTCACCGCCTTTTCGAAAGGCATGTGGATTTGAAGAATTTGGAAATTACTTGTGAAATGTTGGAATCCTGTGAATAGTGGTAGCAGAGATTTGATTACTTACTATTCACCATGTTAGTAGTAAGCTTTTATTAGTTAGTACTTTCATGTTCATAAATATGTGAATAGTAGTAACTAATTAGCGGCTTCGACCAATGACTTATCATTATCGTTTCGTGTTTCTGCGCATTGTCGAGATGCCGTATGTGAATCGCGAGAATTCACATACGCATTTAGAAATTACATGTAATCATGTTACATGTTTTTCATTTAGAAATTACATGTAAAATCTTCGGATCAATCATTTTAGGAGGAGCGAATGAGTAATGCATTTAATGGGTGGGGGGGGGGGGAGGTTAACATAAAATAACGCACAAAAAAGTTAAGGAACTTAAGTATACCGCATTTTGTTTATTTGAAGAAATGTGATTAGTTTTTTTTCTAAAAACGCAATTTTTGCGATCTTCGGTAGTATTAAGGGGAATTGAGGTTTGGAGACCCTTCTCCCAACTCTGGTTTTGCAGCCTCCTCACTCTGGACTCTTCTCTAGACGTTTTCTCCAAATTAAAGGCTTAAAAATGCGATTGTTGACCATTTTTTGGCGACGTGAAGGAAAGGGATAGGTTTTAGGAACTATCAACAGTCACTTTAAGATATTGGAGCTCCAAGAAAATTTTTAGCGGATCTTCAATCAAAGTTAGGTAGGGGGGGGGGGAGGGTCGAGGACTTTTTCCCTGGAAAATTTTCGGAATAGAAGTCATAAACACGCAATTGTAGGCCATTTTTTATGACGTTATTAGAAAGCATGAGGTTCAGAACTCTTTCTCATTGGAGGCTACAAAAACGCTGCTTTAAACGATATTCGATGATGTTAGAAAATAGGGGAGGAAAAAAGAATTTGCAGGGGATTTTCTTCAGAAAATTTTCGAAATTTGAAGTCTTAAAGCGTAATTGTAAGCCACATCTCATGGGAATAGAGGAAAGTGTGGAGTTTGAAACCAGATATGGGCAGATTCGTATTCGTAAATCCGAATCCGAATTTGATTCACAGTTCCTTAACGTGTCAATCCGAATACGAATACATTTGTATTCACAAGTGTGAATCCGAATACGAAATTCGGATTCATACCTATGAATCCGAATCTATTCAGATTCAGACCTATGAATCCAAATCATTTCTGATTTACATCTGTGAATACGAATCCATTTGGATTCACACTTGGATTCACTGAAAAATTCAATTCAAAAGCCCAATATAAATAAATTAATGTCTGTCTGTACCTCGCTACGGTCGAGTTTTCGGTGTTAGTGAATTTCTGAAGAAAAGTGACGATATTATTATGGGTCTAAAAGTTTTAAAAGTGGAATTCTACCAAAGTCATGTAAATTGAAACTTGATTTGTTTATATAATTTTACCACAGATAATTTATCTCAATTTCACAACTTTAAAATATAATGAATATACAGTGATTGATGTTACAAAGGACCAAATTTGATTGTAAAAATTTGTTGATGTTACAGATACTTGTACCGTTGAAAATGCAGATTCTCTCTGAAACGTTTCGTTTAAAAAAAAAGAACAAATATATTATGATGGAAGAAAACGGTTTTTTTTTCAACAATACAATCATATATTTCAACACTCTATCTCCGGAAGGAAGCATCGATCTCAAAGATAATTATTTACTAACAGTTCTACTAACCAAATTTCTCACGAAAACACAGAAAATGCGTAAAAGAAAGCTTGGTTGTATTTTGTATTTCGCATTTATTTTCAACTATCGCAACCGTTGACTACTGCGAAAACGTTCTTATTTGTACCAAAGAGTACTATAATAGGGTAGAGGTATACTGCTTCCATTGGCCGCCATGACCAAGCACGGAGACCGTTTTAAGAGAGATTAGAGTGGCAATAACGGTAGTTTCGTTATGAAACATAATGAAATTTAAGCGGCGATAAATGTTTTTTACTGCTGCTGATATTTTTCTTCAAATGCAATTTCAAATGGAAATAACGATGGAATCTGCTAGTATTTTTGTCAAATAATTTGAGGTTAAACTGTATAAAAAGTTTTAATGAATGATGTATAAAAACATAATGCACTGACAGAATACAATGATCTTCAACAGATGAATCGGGAAATATTTAATCAGTACTCAAGAACAGCAAAAAACTCTACATATTTTATTAAACAGATTATAAAATAGTGTTTAATTTGTTGGATCTTACTTCATAACAGGGTTGATAAAAATCAGGATTTTTAAATATATATATATATATATATATATATATATATATATATATATATATATATATATATATATATATATATAAACTCGGATTTTTTTATTTAAATCGGATTTTTCTGATTTAAATAGAATTTTTGAAATTTAAATTTATTTAAATATAGTATTTGATACTAACAAGTTAAAATGCTCAAGTTAGATGTTAAATCAGATAATTCTTTTCCTATATATAGTTAAAAATTCATAAACTCTAAGTTTGAGTAATTCAGAAATCAGTAAAAAATAATTACACATCTAAACTTGATAAAATCTTGCTACAATATGAAGTCTCATATCCATATGGGTGTATTTCCCAGAAATTTTTTAACAATCAAAATAAATAACACCTATCTTTTATCGAAGGAAAAAAAAGGAAATAATATGGAAAAGGAAACCATATGCTTCTTGTATTTAAATATTTTAATAAAACTCATCAAAGACTGAAAAGAAGACTGTTTTTTAGAACTCTTATCTTATAAAAAGCTTGCTTTTTTTCCCCCTACTGTTTTGACTTACTGTAAGTTGAGGGGGATTGTATGTTTATTTTTTAGTGAATAAGTAAATAGCTTAACTAGGGTGGTTCAAAAATACATGTAAAAAAAGTTTCTAATAGATAACAGGACACCCCCTCAATATTTTTAGACTTGTGGATAGTAATATACCGGAAGAATTTTGACTTCTTACTTCAACTGAAAGAGAGTGCTCAACTCCCTCCCCCAAACATCGTAAGTATGGGGAGGGGCGTTAAAAATTACATTGAACTGAAATAACAATGCTACAATTATAATATACAAAAGTAATATGCATATACATTGCAAAAAAAAAAAAATATTTTACAAAACCACAGCTGGGGAAATTAAATGTTTCCAAATTTGTGACATTTCCCATGCTACGACTAATGTTAAATTGAGCACCCTCTTAAAATTTGAGTAAGAAACTAAAACTTTTACAGCACAATACTATTAGTAAGTCTGAAAAAAAAAAAAAAAAGGGTGTGTCCTGGACTCTAGCTAAAAAAAGCTTTTTTGAACCACTCTAAGCTTAACTCTTAATAGGTATGTATCCAATTTATTATTTTTAATTTCATTGAAAGGTAATCTCGTTTCATATATATATACTTTGTGAGTTTTTTCTTTTTTAATGTTAATTGCTACTATGATTTTTTAATATTTTTCTTCGGTTTCAGTTACATTTATTTAATAACAATATGAATTTCTTTTGTTTCTTTTAGTAAGATTACTTATTATTCCGAGGACAATTCTCTGAATTCGGAATGCGAACCTTTTCAGAAATTGCGATTTTCGCTTAGATCAGCACTAAGTGGTGATTTTTTTAAGCCGGTGAGTGATAATGCCGATGCTATTTCCCTAGAGAGAGCCTCTCATAAATCTATTCGAGCTTTATGTTTAAAATGTGATGCGAATGTTCCCTCAAAAACTAAAGAAGTTCAGGTGAACATTTTGAATACTTCGAATTTAATACGCCATTGACAACGATACCACTCCACTGATATTGTGGAAGAATTCAAAGCTAGTCTTATATCTGCTAGGGAAGAATTCGCTATCACGAACCCCCTAGGAAAGTCCCTAACTTGGGAGAATGAATTTTTTTTTTTTTTTATTTTTAAAGGGACAAATCTACACACTTATACTTTGTCTTGAAGAGCCGTAGTAAGGTACATCCTGAAAATAGAATACTTCGTTCGAATGGAAAACGTATGATTAATATGCTTCTAGAGGTAAAAGTTCAAAACTGTCCCAAGTATGGGCACTTGACTGTACGAAAAATGAGCGAAATTTTTTTGTGTTTATGACCATAAAATCATGATTTTTAACTTTTTATGGACGTCTAAAACCTGGGTCCAGTAGTATTCGACTTGGGGCTCCAAATAGTAGGAAGTTCATTTTCGGGTCAATTACTTAGTTTGACGCCAATAAATATACATCCCAAAACTCGCTAACACCCAAAACTCGAACTGTAGCGAGGTACAAAGAAACATTTATTTATTTATATTGACCTTTTAAATTGAATTTTTCAGTGAATCCAAGTGTGAATCCAAATGGATTCGCATTCATAGATGTGAATCAGAAATGATTTGGATTCATAGGTATAAATCCGAATTTCGTATTCGGATTCACATTAGCAAACATGAATCTATTCGAATTCACACTTGTGAATACGAATGTATTCGTATTCGGATTGACACGTTAAGGTGCTGTGAATCAAATTCGGATTCGGATTTACGAATACGAATCTGCCCATCTCTAAAACCCCAGTAGGTTTCAAACCCGGTTTTTTCTCCTCGGAAAGTTCTTTAGTAAAGGCCAATTCACATGGCGACCGAACCGTCCGTCCGTTCCGATATTTTTGCTGCCAAACTGGTTTTCGGAATCCGTTGCCATGACAGCACGCCGAATTTCTCGGCTCCCGTCACGTTCTGGCGATGCTGGATTTTGACGGCCGTCCGATTCGGGGAGCGAATGTGATAGCCAATCAAAGGAGAGACGCCGTTTTTACTTTTGCGGGAATATTTCTCGTTCTGTTTACTGCTAGTTTCGTACAAAATTTGTGGTTATTTTTCAAAAGACAGTTGATGTTTTTCAAAATGAGAATGCCTAGAAGTTATATGAGGGTTATTACTCAATTATCTTTATTTTGCGTGGAATGCTTAATTAGATATAATTACGTGAAAATTTAGTTTTGCAATTTGTTTTTTCGTTAAAAAATAATTCCACAGCTCATAGTAACTTGCAAAACCAGCTTCTAACGCTAAACATTGGCAGTGGGACCATTAACGAAACCCATTATTATTTTTTTTTTTTTTAAATTAGTCAGTAGAAGTTTTTGAATCTTTGTTTGAATAGTCATTGTTTCGAAATGTGATGAAGCAAATCATATTTTAACAAGAAAAAAAATCATACAAGTTAAATCTTTTATGGTTACGCGTTAAAATGTCGTCAGATCCTAATGATATTAAACTGTCTTAAACATTTGCTGGACTTTTCAAACTTTTGAATAAATAGGCTTTGACATGAACTTATTCATGAATATAATATGTGCTATTTTGTCAGAAATATTCTGACATTTTCAAAAATTGTCACTTTTTTGGATTTCTGGATAAATATAATAATCGAATTCTTTTGTAGCTTTTGTCATTTTAAGAGTATGCTTTAGCTCACTTCCCAGTAAAAATTTAGTTACGCAACATATTTAAGAATCCAACAACAAATTGAAGAAGTCAAAGTTTTTTATCGATCATCCTGAATCGTAAAAAGAGGAAATTTGTACCCAAATTCATCTCAATATAAATATTTTAAGAACACTGTTTGTAAATTTAAGAAATAAATAGTAATTCAAGTGAGAATCCATGTTAAAATATAGAGAAAACTCCTTTATTTAAAGAACAATGTTTATATATTTAAGGTTGTTTTTGCTATTTTTAACAACATTTTTTCAGTTCTTAAGAGCATTTTTATCGATTTTTTAGGCCGTCAAAGTCCGGGACCTAATCATATAACGCTCAGTTATTACTAAACGATTGAAATATTAGACCAAAATTTTTTTTAAATGTTTTAAGAGACGAAGAGTGCTCTAGCTTGAACTTATATGAAATATCAACACCTATTGTAGTAGCATCGAATCGAAGTTTCATCTGTTGCATGCCTAGGTTAATTTCAAACTAAATAGATTTTTTTATGTATAGTTGTCATTAAATTTTTACTTTTTTGCGAAAACTTCAACCAGCAAGTTTTTTTCAAAATATTTGAACACTTAATCTTTCTCTCATATATTCTACTGAAGATCAAGGGGGGGGGGAGGGAGGAGTGGAATGTAGTACAGATGCTTTTTTTTATGTACAATTCTCATTCAATTTTTACTTTTTTGCTAAAACTTCAACCAACAAGTTTTTCAGAAAAAAAAGTATAATAATAATAATAATAATATTTCTCTCTTAAATTCTATTAAATATAAGAGGGTGGGGGAGGTGTGTAGACACGTTTTTGACAGAGATGTTGTAGACAGAAATTTGATAAATTTTCTGTTACACTACTTGCTTACCCTTATCATTCGGCCATTTTAATTTCTACTGCCCCAAATTCTTTTAAACGTTCAGAGTGATCCTACTAACCGCTCGCTTGACGTTCGTGACAAACAATAACGTATTTTTAAAAGGCTTATTGCAATCACAGCAACATCGCTTATAACTTCTTGTTAATTTTATTTTGATTAGGAGAGCGACAAAAGAACGGCATTAGATCCGCGCTCTTCACCCCTAGCGGGTGAACACCTTCCCGTGGCTATCGGACGGAGCTAGTATGAATGTTGCAATATTTTCACACCCATCCGTCACGTCCGATAAATCGGAACGGGCGGACGGATCGGTCGCCATGTGAATCGGCCTTAATAGAAAGTACGAGGGCATTCCTCCAGAAATGGCTCGAAATTGGAGTCTTAAAAGCGTCGTGAATTTCGAAGCAATTGCTGTTTTGTTTGTAAAGCCACGATGCAGTTGAGGTTATATTTTGGTACTGCATGTCATTTCCATTAAATTCTCTATTTTACGCCGAGAAAGTAACATGTGGTGTCTTTATTTTTTACAAGCTAGGGAAAACAACATAATTTCAATTTGCATCGTTCATTGAAAGGACGCGTACACTTTTTTCCTATTAAAGAAGAATTTATTGGCGAATCTCGATGTTTTGTACCCTCGAATTCGAAACCAGGGAGTTTAGTTAGTTTTATGTATTCTTTTACATGTGTCCTCCGACTCGAATATTACTCCTGTAGCAAACCGAAGTGATTTTATTCAAATATAGATGCTTTGTCTGTGTTTAACTATAGTTTAAAGAATTTTACTTTTGACATAAAGAAAAAAACTTTTAATGGGATAATTAAATAAATTTTACCTTTTAAGAGCCCCTCCCCTCTTTAAAGAAATTCCGCTTTTGAGTATTGACCTGGTATAGACATGTCTGTGACAGTCCTGAGGAGATAGGGTTACAGACACACACACAGACTACACAGACAGACGCGCTCAAGTTTTGTTCAGAAATAATAATGTTTTTCCTGCTTTATGTGAATATTTGCTTTCCCCTTCAGCTCGACTCTTGTTGTTATTTGAATAAAAATTACGTTCATTTCGTTCCTCAATAAGTTTCCCATCAGTTGTTATTTCTCGCTGAAGGTCTTCAAAGCGGCTTCTTTTGTCGCAAATGTTGTCGTTGACTGCTTCCATTTGTCGGAACACGCAAGTGGGAATGAAAGTTGTATAAAAGCTCCTGTTTTGCCTCTTGCCCACGTTTGCTACAAAATAGGTTTCGGTTTTTACGAAGTTGAAGAGGGGGGGGGGGGGATTGAAAACTAAATCTTTCACCAGTAGAACTGGTTTCTTCTCGCTTCTGGATGTGACCCGGGATGCGTGCGGTTACTCATTTTGAACGACTCTCTACTACATCTTTTTTTTTTCGAATGCAAATACGAGTTGTTATGATTCTTTATTATTCAAACGTAGCGACGAATTTTAAAAGTTGTCGCCGATGTGTGACAAAAAATATTGTTAGTTGACATTCCAGGCTTTCGGCAAAATTTCATACTTCTCCAGAGGGTTATAAATTTATGATTTTGATGTGACGATTTGAAACGAATTCATTTTACACAGTGCCTGTTTTCTTCTTTTTATTTATTGTTGCGTTAGAAGTTAAAAACACGTGTTTTTGTAGGACCATCACTTTTTTCAGTCACAGAAAGGTTTCATTACTATTGTTTGCAACCTGATAAATGAAACGTAAATGCTTGCAGAAAAATTTCATGACACACATTCAAACCAAGAACTTTACTACTAACTAAACTAAAACTTTTTCTCGTTGCAAGAGTTTATTCTGAAATTAAGGATCGTTTTTTTTCCTCTATATTCTTAATTTTTTTTTTGCTGATTTTTTAATTACTTATTTCATTTATTTGAACCACGTTTCTCTTGTCAAAAACTTGTTAGGGAAAACATAACTAAAAGTTAGAAGCTTCGAGAAAATGCTAGAATTTTAACCGCCGGGTGAAGTTAAGTGAATGAAAATAATGTGTGCCAAGAATCGAGATATTAAGGGCACGGTTTTTATGCTAATGGTTTTGTGACAGGTCCATTCTTTTGATACAGTAAAACCTGTTTACAACGATACTGTTGGGACCAAAAAAAAAAAGATATCGTAATAGACAGGTTATCGTTATAGACAGTTTGATTATTCATGCTGACATTTTGCTGGGGGGGTCAAAAAAAAAAATTTGTTACAGACAGGATATCGTTATAGACAGTATCGTTATACACAGGTTTCACTATAGCTCTTATTGTGAAGGGTCCGTTTTGAGAATAAATACCGAATGCTGTGAAAACTTCTTCCTGACCTCCCCCCATACACACACACACAAAAAAAAAAAAAAAAGAAAGAAAAAGAAAAGGTTAAAGAAAACACATTACTACCATTTTTCCGAGACGCCATTAACACACACGCACACAAACGTCTTATTGTAGTCCTCTTGTGTAGAAAAATAAATAGATTTGCTATTTCTACAATTTTTTTTTTTTTTTTTTCATATTTAAGGGACAAATGCATCATAGCAAACTTCTCTAGTTTTTTTTATTGGCACTAGTGAAAGTGAAACAAGAGACATGTCAAAAGAATTTAGTTCAGTATCTCCGAAAGCTTTTTTTGCGGTTTACATAACATGCTACTGGTAATAATTGGGTTACTCTATGAAATTTTGAAAAATTTGTGTTTCTTGAGTGTACAGCATTTTCCCAAAATAACTTACTGTTGTCCATTGTGTCAGATTTCAGTTGCCTAGACCATCCATATGAGCTGCAAGGGTTATTTGAATTCGCTATTCAATAGGTTACCAATAGTCTCAATTTTAAGATGTTACATTACCCATCAAAATTTTTGACATTTGAGGATTAATTCATATACTGCTGATCACAACTTTTACTCTGATTAGATTAGATACCTTTCTTGAATTTGTTTCCTCAGCTCGTGTTTTGAATCCTTTTCAATAAGAATCGTTTTGAGCATCATTCCATTTTGTTGTGAGGTGTTCCAAATGTATCTTTTCCACATAGACTTGAATTAGATTTGCTTTCTTTATCTCTCCAACACTTCTCCCTCTTTAATGCTGAATTAGTGCACGTGTACGCTACTCCCACGTCGTAAAAATCGAAGTGCCTCAAATAGTGCACGTTCTTTGTAAACAATAATCCAGGGACCACTAAAGATCAGTGAGAAATGTTTGATAGGGCCATTGTTCAAAAATATCAAAATGTTCGATATTTTGATATAAATGAATAATATTAATATGACTAATACACATGTTATTTATATTGAAAATATCGTAGTTCAAAAAAAAAAAAAAAGACGATAGCAAATTTAGCATGAAAGAAGAAGGCCTCATTGATCTGCAATGGCACGACAGCACTTCCTAGTCATCTTGATCAAGACCTTAGATTTTAGGGAAAAAAGCAATATCAATTTTGAACAACATATTTGTGTGGAAAGACATTTTCCTCCGGTATCACAAAACCGGTACCGCCCGCCGGTCTTTCCCTCTTGCAGTGACGTCACTGGACCAAAAATCCATGAACTGATTTCAAACAAACAGGAGCAAAATCATGCTAAAATGTGTGATATTAGGAAATTACCCCCCCCCCCCTTTATTTTCAGTTAAAAAAAAATTACTCTTTTACTTTGCTACCTTGGATTGGTGCATTTTTTGTTAATACAATAAAAGTTTTGTGACTATTATTATGTAAATGTATTTACCTCCTCCCTCTCTTTATTCCTCAATCCTCATATACTATATGCAGCCAATGATCCAGTAACGCTGGCGTCATCAACAATGAAACTCGCGCCACGGCATGATAATTTGATAATATTTTTTGGCAATGTTTGACATGCAGGTAAAACTTTATTTGGACAGGGCTGAACTGGATCCGGTAACTTAACTATTTTACGCTATCTGCTGGAGTTTAGGGTTAATCCATTGGAGTAAGGGTTAAAATTTCAACCATCAAAATATCACCAAACAGACAATTGATGCATTCAAATGTAGAAGCAATTTTTACCCGTCATACCTTAACGGGCGATTTTCTAGTTCATATTTAGTGGTTCGTGAAGCTCTAACGATTGGCGACAGCTGATCTAGTTGGCAACAAAGAAGATTTTCGGAATTTCAGCTTTGAATCACTGAATCCCTCTCTTGCGAATGCTTTCATCAATATTTCCTCGATGCAATTCTAGAAATGCATCCATTTCTTAACTATCGCCTAAAAAACAAGGCAAAAAAACGGTCCCTGTCTTCCCATAATGATCCACGGACTCGGGCCCACGTCCGCAGCTAGTGGATAATTTATAAGACTGCCTTGTGTGTTGCGGTCAATCTCGCTCCTCCAATATTGAAATGCGTTCCTCCCATCTTGTCGGCCTGCTTTTCAGGAAATGAAAGAGAAAGACGAAATTCGCGCAATTTTTATTGCCTAAATATCCTGAGAGAATGGGATCGTAAAAACATGAAGAGGCGATTTTCTGCTTTCCGATTTTGAAGCTTGCGTTCTTTTTACTTTATTCCCCCCTCCTTATTTTCTTTTCTTCTCTCTCTTTTTTTTCTTCTGTATTTGTATGTATGCATTCATGCCATTTTCTCTCCTGCTATATTGAAAATATAGTTCCTGTTTCTTCATGGCTGTCGTATGTATACACACACATTAACATGAATGCGTTTTATTACGTGTTAAACATAAACGAGATGAAATACATATTACAAGTCTCGTCATTCTAAGACACAACAGAGATTAAAACAGACGAGTTGAGCTGTCCCATTTCGAGCTAAGGTCCTAGTTGGGACAGGGACGGATACAGAAAACCATTTGGGGGGGGGGGTCATGCTGAAGAATGACCTCTCTTCCATGAACGAACCAACGGTTTTGTGGGTACGAAAAATTTTGGAAACTGCTTGGTGGTCAAGAAAAAGCACCAAATCGACCAGAAATAAGGCACCTAAGTGGAATGAAAGTTGCAAATTAATGTCATTTGCAATGAAACGAAGTAGTAGTTCAAACATTTACTTCAAAAATATTTAATTATTTAAAAATATACTGTTATTGTTAGAAACGTACCGAGTTGTACTTTGGCCGACCGAGTACCGTACTCGGCCTTTCACTACTCGGCCGAGTACCGAGTTACTAAGTACCAATTATGTTTTATAAGAACCACCGACACACACGTGATGAATTTCGAACTCATTGGAATAGTAATATAGACCTTCATGTCCATATAATAGGATTTTGTTTGTGTCAAAAATTTTGTAAAAAGGTTAGTTTTAAAATTACAAATAAATAAAAGGTATGATTAATCAAGTTGGAATTAAAACAAATTATATCAATCTATTATAGTTCTAGTCCGCCAAACATAATAATATAAAAATTTCATATTTTTTACGCTGCCCCATTTTTAATAAATAAGTTTTATTAACTTTGATTGGGGACATTAAAATAAAGATTTACTCCATTGAAGCATAACAAATTTCATTACTCTCAAAACTAGAAAGTCGCCCGTCAGGGTATGACGGGTGAAAATTGCTTCTACTCTTCTACAATTGAACGAAGCAATTACCCCTGTTTGGTGATATTTTTATATTTGAAATTCTAACCCTAACTCCAGTAGATAACGTTAATTGATTTGATTTCTTCATTTTCCTAAAATAAAAGTCTTACCAGTAAAACAGTTAAGTTACTGAATCGAGTTCAGCCTTGTCACAATAAAGCCTTTCCCTGCATGTTAAACATGACCAAGAACATTATTAAATTATCATGCCGTGGCTCGAGTTTCATTGTTGAAACACGCGGGTTACTCGATCATAGGCTATTATTTATGTGAAGATTTAAATTTGACTTGTAAATTTGAATTGTAAATGATTGCAGTGTATTATATGATTGTACTTTTTTTATTAATTGTAAAATTTGCCTCAACAACATTCCATTTTTTACAACTACTCGGTATTGACCGAGTATCTGATCAAAATTTGGCCGAGTACCGAGTAGTTACTGAGTACACGGTACGTCTCTAGTAATCGTTTACATTTAATTCATACAGTGCTTGAACACAATTTGGATTTATTATCGACCGTTTTGGGGTGGGGGGCATGACCCCCCATGACCCTCCCCTTGTATCCACCACTGAGTTAGAGGCGGTAACTTACTGCTTAATGCAATTTTGCGTTCAATTTACGAGCTGAACCGTACTACGTCTGCGGACCTTTGCTCGTGAGATAAATTTGCTTTGTCTATCAGTTTATTAGGACTCTCAGCTTCAATAAGATGACATCTGCTTCCATTTCGGTTGTTCCCTATTCCAGCCTGATGAGTCCAAACAAGGACAAATTTGCAGTCTCTGAATGTGGTAACTAGGCTATCGGTGTATTGCATGCTATCTTTTATTGTTTTCAGGCTAGTATCAATCTTCACAATGACATCAACAGATTTACTACGTGAAGAGCTAAAAATCGGGGCAGGATGACGGGATTCCGTTGGAAATTCTCTTATTTTGGAAAACTCCGAGTAGGAATACGAATCTTTTGGATAAACTAATACGAATGGCCTTCATTTCTTAGCATCGAATGACGTTATGTTTTTTTTTTCCCTCATGTTTCTGTGTGATTCGACGATGCTGCTTTTGGAATTTTGACTGATGTGTGGAAAATAAAAGAAAGCCTTATTAAGCAACCGGACGAACAATGTAAACGCCCCCCCCCCCCTCACACACATACGGGTCATTCCATGTCAAGTGATCCAAAATTTGGGAAATTTTTTCCCTCACCATTTTGTATTTCTTTGAAATTTGGTTCATCGATTGTACCCTTCGAGGTTATCAAAAGTCCAAATTTTTAGATTTTTATCTCTATTATTTTTTTATTTATGATTTTTCGAAAAACCCTCTTTTTTCATGGATGCTTGAACATAAAATGGACGATAACTCAGCACCAAATATAGATAAAAAGATTTGGTAAAAAGCATTTTAAAGTACATTAGTTGCTGTTTAATGGGATATGCAGCATGACTAATTTCAAAAAAAAAAAAAAAAAAAAAATATTTTTTAAAAAATGAAATTGTAATTTTAAATTTAAATTTCTCAGAAAAGGTATAATGAATTTTTTTTTAAAAATTCTCAAAAATTTGTGTGTATTTTTATCTTTATTTGTGCAAAGTTTCAAGTTGGGATCTCAATGGGATCATATTTTTATGAATTTTTAAATAAAATTTGACTTATGAAATAATGACATTTTTCAGATTCTAACTAGTTAAATATGGCGTTCTCTTACTGGGGATGATCTAGTAAGTGGTGACTGATCATGTCTATGCTTGAAATGAGCTGACATGAATTTGTAGATTAGTATAACCCCCCCCCCCCCCCCAAGCCACACAACCACTTTTTATCTTTTTTTTTTTTTTTTCAAAACTTTTCAAAATGTAAAAATAAATAAATAAATAAATAAATAGCCAAAATGAATAGTAAACTTATTAAAAGTTGGTAAATGTTCTTCTTTAAAGCAAGAACCCCCCCCCCCCCCCCCCGAACCACCACTTTTATTATTATTTACTTTTTTTTTTCAAAACTATTTTCAAAATGTAAAAAATAAATAAATGAATAAAATAAAACAAAATGAATAGAAAACATATTAAAAGCTGGTAAATTTTCTTCTTTAAATCAAAACAAAGTACATTACCCCACCCCCACACCCACACCAACGATTAACACTATACTAGTCATGCCTCACCTGATGCTTTTTTTTTTTTTTTTCAGACCAAGTGTTTCTTTTTCAATCCTTACTTCACAAAGTGTACTTGACTAATTCACTATCTGATAAGGAGTTATAATTCATTTCATCCCCTACCCCTGCACCAATTTTCAATTTTGGAGGCACGAAAGAAATAGTTTGTCCCAAGATCATAGTAAAATAGGAGTGTTTCCCCCGTGTTGTTCCATTCTTTTCACACTGAACTAAAAATAAATCTAAGTATCAGATCATATGTCTGTCCGCATAAAACTGTCTTTCTACAACATTTGGAGTGCAGCTGTTTTTTTTTTCTTTTCTTTAAGGTTTTCTTTTTAATTTCAGTTGTAAAGGAGAGCAATGCAGCGAGATCTATTTATACATATATTTAAAGCAGTTATAGATCAAACAAATTTTGCTAGTTTGAGCATAACCTTCCATGTTGTTAAACTTCATTCCAGATTGTCCCCTCCCCTCTACCGTCCCACTTTCCGAAAGAAAAAAAAAAGCTGCAAATGAGTTTTTCTATTTGTCTGTTAAAGTTTTTCAGACTTTTAGTTTTTATGACCCCCTCCCCCCATTTATAAGCCTTAGTCACTACTGATGTTTAGCAGCGTGCGTCCCAGTTTATTATGATTATAACTCTTACATGCCAGCTTTTTTTTTTTTTTGAAAAAAAAAAAAAAGATGAAACGTGGTTGTGTGGCTTAAGGGGGGGGGGGATACTAATCTACAAACTCATGTCAGCTCACTTCAAGCATAGTCATAATCAATCACCACTTACTAGATCATCACCAGTAAGAGAACGCCATATTTAACTAGTTAGAATCTGAAAAATGTCATTATTTCATGAGTCAAATTTTATTTAAAAATTCATAAAAATATGATCCCATTGAGATCCCAACTTGAAACTTTGCACAAATGAAGATAAAATACACACAAATTTTTGAGAATTAAAAAAAAAAAAATTCATTATACCTTTTCTGAGAAATTTAAATTTCATTTTTTAAAAAATAAATTTTTTTTGAAATTAGTCATGTTGCATATCCCATTAAACAGCAACTAATGTACTTTAAAATGCTTTTTACCAAATCTTTTTATCTATATTTGGTGCTGAGTTGTCGTCCATTTTATGTTCAAGCATCCATGAAAAAAAGAGGGTTTTTCGAAAAATCAAAGTGTCATAAATAAAAAAATAATAGAGATAAAAATCTAAAAATTTGGACTTTTGATTGCCTTAAAGGGTACAATTGATGAGCCAAATTTCAAAGAAATACAAAAAAGTGAGGGAAAAAACTTTGGATCACTTGACATGAATGACTCATACACATTTTTCTGTAAGCAGTTGATAAGCAAATTCGAACTGGAAACTTCGGGTCGGTGTAAACGTTAGACAAAATTGCATTATCAGTTTTAGTTGTTACAAATTAATACTGAAGAGTGATAATCATTTCTATGAAAGTTATTTGAAAATAAAAACTGCACATTTGTTTAGAAATTTTGTTTTGCTTAGCATCTTTCTGGCGCATTTCTGTTTTTGAGATGTATTCAGTTATGTGAACAGTTTTGTTTAGAATAAAAACATAAGACATAAACTGAAAATAGTACATAAATAAGATCCAAACATTCGTAATTTATAAAGATTTTTTTGGTCTACTAAAAAATGCTAATGTCTTTCCCATATAGCTGCTGTATCGAAGTCTCTTGCTAACTTCTACTTAAGGATGTATCCTTGAGCAGCATACTCTTGTCTGGATTATCAAAACGTGCATGGATTTTAGCAAGATGTCCCATAAATATTATGCCTCGACAGGAAACTGTTAATGTGAATTTTTCTCAGTGTTTTTTAGTCTTTAAGACATGGTGGATTAGTTTGCCGGCAAGGTCAGGAGTCAATGACTGAGTTTCGCTGGTGGGCATGTCACATCAGTGTGAGTTCTTTTTTTTCTTCAGTTTGGGGTTCATATTTTAAAGTCAAGTTGTTTAAGCTGTTTGTTGCTGTTTGCATCTGATGACTTTTTTTTTTCTTGACTGTACGGATAAATAATTCTATTACTAACAGTGGCGGATACAGACTAGCATTTTATTGGGGGGTCATGCTGAGAAATATGGAGCTTTGAGTACGAAAAATTTCTGACACTGTTTGATGGGGTCAATAAAAAGTACCAAAAAAAAAACCATCAATATGCATACATGTTTAATCATATTTGTGCGAAGTATGAGTACTTGTTGAAGTACTTGTCTGTGCCGCCGAGAGCCAAAGCGAGCCCCTTGTCAGTTTATTTGCCGGGCCCCACATCCTCCATAAAAAGAAAAATTTATATTACTCCGATTCGGAGCCGGGGCCGTAGTTCTTGACTAGGTTGACAAGGCCTGCTATCGACCCTGGTACTTAGGTAAAATTTAACTTTTGACCATGGTTTAACTATGAACTATGAATGACACAAAAGTTTACGCTTGAGAATAAAAAATGATTTACAATGGTTTAGGGGGGGGGGGGCGACCTGGTTGTTATGTTTTGATGAGGCAAAAAAAGAAAGTTAAATGTAAAGCTTATAAAGTTAATCCAGAAGTGAACTGGCACATGCGAAATGAATGAGCGGTTTCATTCGATCATCTGCTTAGCTATCCTTTTTACGTGGTTCCGTGTGGAGCTCGCAATTGAATTACAATGTAGATTAATAGCAATTGCTAGTAAGAAAGAAATAAAGGAGGCCAGCCGAGTGCGAAGATGGGGGACGTGTCTTTATTAACCCGCCTCCAACTCACGCCGGAAATATTGTTTCTCCATTGGCATGCCGGCGATCTGAAGTTGCCGACTTCCTCTATATTCCGACGGTTCAACAGTTGTTTATTGTCTTAGATCACAGTGAAAATCAACTTTTCTTTGTCATAATTTTTCAGGTAAACCTACTTTGTGCTCGCTGTCTGATAGAAGTGAATTCCCACGGTTTTCGAAACGAGAGCGAGAAATACTGTAGTTGCGTCGTTTGATATCGCTTTCAGTTTAAAAAGCATTTATTTCCCTTTTGTGTGTGTGTGTGTGAGAGAGAGAGAGAGAGAGAGGAGAGAGAAAGAGAGAGAGAGAGAGAGAGTGGGGGAACTGCTAGTAGTAATGTTTCTTTTTAACCCATAAGTATTACATGTAACTACATTCTGTATTCATTATTAAAACATGTTTTTGTTCATGCTTACTTTTTTCGCTTACTTCCCCGTAAAAAAAGAAAAGAAAAATCGTGAAAGAATAAAGCTCTTTGTATCTTAAAAATATCTCTCAACAAAAATAAATAAATAAATAAAAATTAAACAAAGTAATTAAATACATATTGAAAAATAGGGTGTTTGTCGGTCTGTCTGTCCTGTGTTCCCCTTAACTTTTGAGGAAATTTCATTTCTGCAACAAACATTTTTCCTTTTTTTTCAAGAGATCATAGTGCGGACACCTAATTCCCAGATCTAATTTTATGATTTGTACAGTTTTTCGTTCAATTTTGAGCAGTTCAAAAAAAAAAAAAAAAAAAACTTAATAGTATAGCCTACGGAAAATTAAAAAATTTAATGTAAATATAAATCCCGTAAAGGCCGATTTGCTTCAAAGATCTTTTTGATTTGAACAATTGTTTACTAAAAATTGATTCAATGGAATCCGAAAGTCGATGTTGGTATACGAATAAGTAAGCTCGTTTAGTTCTAGACAGAACTTCAAATTATATTTTGCGTGTTTTCAAATAAGAGAGAGCCAACGAAATAAAACCTTCTAGATATTTTTGTATTAGGAGTAAGAAATAAATGTATAACTTTTGTTTGTGCATCATGGCTTCCAGACAGCCTTGTAGAATCTAATTTCGATTTGCGCCCTCCTCGGAAATTGTCAAGTGGACCAATGCCCCATGGGAACACTTAATGCTTTTTTTTTTTTTTTGGCTTTTATATACTTATCTGTTTAAATGATTACCGATACTAATGTAGTTTATTGTAATAGTATATTGTCAACCAAAATAATATTGGATTTGCTTAAAAATTGAGAAGCATTTGAGTAATTAGGCCCTTAGTAGCGATCTGGTTGAAATTCCTGACTGTTATAAAATTCGTCTTCTCTTTCAAAATAACTCTTTGGTTGTGGGCTATAATTCATTTTGTAAACTGTCTTCTGAGAGGTTGTGTTCGTCTTGTGTACCATTGTCTATTCTACGGGCAAGTGTAAAACTTCAGGAGTAATATATTCGTTTGTGCATTTGAAAGCAATCAAATGTCGTTGACAACTTTAAACAATTAGTGTGCTGAGTTTTACTTCATGGAAATGACATGCAAGTCTCGTCTCGTTCCCATTCTTTTGGAACAACAACTATGCTTGAACTGTTTTAAGTGGATCAAAAGCCATGAATGTCCGAGTTTATCATGCTCGTAAATATTTTTACGTCATTTTAAAAAATATTTCCGTCTTTCCATTTGCATTATCACCATTCCTCCAATTAATGGGTTTCGTGATCTTGATTTTAAATAGAATGTTAACGTGAAGCGTGACGGATGGAATGAAATTCATAAGTCAGTATTTTTATTTTACTACTGTTCGTGTAATCGGTTAAAACCAGGATTGATCTTTTGTAGAACAAATTAATAGTAGGATAATGATAATAATTAGTTTTCATTGAAAATGAAAGCACCTTCTAATGTTCGCTTGTTTTTGGTGGAATCCGGGTAATTCTAACACCTGCCAATCTGGGCGCAACCAGCATACGCGCAATTCAATTTATAATAGTAAAATCTCTAAACGATACAACGAAACATCCGTTTCAATGAAATAAATGTTCAGTCCCATTTCAATTGCTATTATATTGCTTGAATTCTATTACTACGAACAAAATTTTCGTTCCTTTGAAGTTCGTTCAGTGGGATTTTACTGTACAGTAAAATCTTATTACAGCGAATACCGATACAACGAAATATCCGTTTCAATGAAATAAAATGTTCAGTCCCATTTCAATTGCCATTACATAACTTGAATTCAATAACAAATAACAAAACTTTCGATCTTTTAAAGTTCGTTGAGCAATATTTTATTGTATTATGCAATATGCTATTTGTCTAGCTTTTGAAGTAAGCCTTTTTTTTTTTTTTCAATACCTTTTTGCTGGTTGTTTGTAGTTTTTACTGTATGTATTTGCTGAAAAAATTATAATGTTTTATTAAAATTACTCCCCCAAAGTTAGGAACAAATTAGTCGCGTTTAAGTCGAAAATGTTGTCTCAAGGTAGTTGCTACATTCAGGGTCTGATTACTGAATAAGCCAACTAGGCCACGGCCTATTGCCGCCGCTTTTTAGGCTCCCCCAAATGACCAAAATCATTTTATCCAATGGCTTTAAAATTGTAAGGTTTGACTACAGGGGACATCCAAAAAGTGTTTGGCTTAAAGTCTCCTGATATCTTGATCGGACCCTGGCACATTTGAATACTTTTGTACTAAATATTGAAACGAGGGCTTAATTTGCATTGGGAACCACTTTTCAGTTTTAGTATTATAGATGGTAATTCAGACTGTTAACGTACGGAAATAGGTTCTGAAAAACATCGTGTTCCCACATTTCTTTTACAACTGATTGAAACAGATGATTTTATGATTTTATCGAAACATTTTTCAGAGATTTCAAGATGCTATGCTATCAATCAACAATATTTACTTGTCAAGCATTCCCTCCTTCTGTCCTTTTATCAGTGCGAAATTGATTTTAAGAATCCAGGGTTCGCACATCGCGCACTCTTTTAGCCTACGCATTTTGTTAGAACTCTTCCATCAGTAATCGCATAAGATTATCTTCTGGCTAATGAATCATTAATTCATTAGGAAGCAAACTGATCTTTCTGATATATTTGTGGTAGAGTCCTTACAAAATGGGGTGTGGCTTAAGTGTGTGCGAACTCTGAATTTTTTGAAACTTTTAACTGATTTAAGGAGAGGGGGGGGGGGCGGGAATTTATGGCAAGTAAATGCGTGAAAGTTGGTGCAGACTGCGCCATTGAAATTTTTAAGGAGTTTTTCAGTTTTTTAAGGGGCTCGGTTCTTTGGAGGGAGGGGGCCACAATCGCTCTTTAAGGTATGGGCATACTGAAATAAAATTGCATCATGTTCAATAGCCCCACACACCCTTGTGTTGGTGAATTTTTGAATCAGCTGTAGCTATATATTCTCTGAAATTACAATCCCGGCGAATTTCGAGCGCTTATCATCGTATAGTGAAACCTGTGTATAACAATACTGTCTGTAACAATAACCCTGTCTGTTATGATATTCCTTTTGTTCCGGATAAAATTCTCATTTACCTAATGTATTTCCAATGTCTACAGCGATAATCATATTTCAGGTGCACCTGTCTATTTCGATGATATATGCCTTTTTTTCAAAGCAAAAGAACTACTTAAAATTTAGTTATCACCTTTTTTTATAATTAAAAGCTACGTCCCGAACATAAGATAAGAAATGATGAAAGCGCGGGTGATTAGAAATGATTTCAGGAAAATTGGGATAACTGCTAAAATGTACTGGTATTCAATTGATAAAGAATCAAAAAAAAAAAAAAATGCAGAACAAAAATAGAGAATTTCTTTGTCAACCATAGGTATTCTTTTTGTAAAATCAAGAATAGTAGTAGGAAAGAGTAAAGTGCATAAACAAACGAAAGGTGCCACTAGTGGCCAAGTTGACCTAATTTTCATTACGTTAAGATGATCTTAATGCTGATATTAACGAAAATATCTTTGTGCAGTGTGCAAATACATTCTAAAATTTTATTCATATTAATAATTAGAAAAGCTAAAATTACTAAAAGATTGAATTGTGTCACTAGCGCAGTTTTTTTTTAAATCAAAACACACTTCTGAAGGACGTTTTACTTTCAAAAACACCTTTTGGAGGATTTTTTTTTAAAATCAAAAATACCTTCTGGAGAAAATTTTTAATCAAAAATACTGAGGTTGGTTTTTTGATTAAAAGCACCCTCTGGGGGGATGTTTCTTGATCAAAACACTCTTTCCTTATGTTTAAATAACTGTATTTGAATGCGCATTTATGTTAAAACCAATGCCCCTAGGAAGTATTTCACCCCCCCCCCCTCGCTGCGCCACTGAATTGCGTGTTTTTAAAATTATTAACCCTTTCAACACTATTTTTTTCTTTTCGAAAAAAATTTAAATTAAGGCTTTAGTAGATAAAATAAAGTATGTAAACTAAAGTAGCAGTGTGATTACAATAACTAGTGGGGCAAGCCATCCCCTTAATTTGAAGCTTATTTATCCTATACGGTGTTTTGGAAATATCTACGGGACATATATGTCGCAGTGGGGTCGAAAATGTTAAGTAGTTAAATTTTATTTAATTAAAGCTCAATATATTATATGCACACGGCATTAGGGGTGAAAATATCCAAAATGTCTGTAACGATAACCTATTTATATCAATATTTTTGAAATCCCAACAGTATCGTTGTTGACATGTTTTAACTGTATAATGATGTAAAATTTGTTCATGCGTGAACTGAAGTTTCTCAAAATTTACCTATAATCAGTTTGATGGCTACTATGTTTCCCTTTTCTTTGTTTGACCGATAACAAACTCTTTAGTTATTCATTATGCATGATTTACACCACGATCAAGACAAGTTAAAGACTTCAAAACTCAGAGAAATCTTGAATCTCAATCTCCTGTTTTCGTAGAATGCTACGTTTGCAACCGGCTGCGTTCTTCTGTACAGTACTTTCTAACTTTTTGAGTAATCACGATTGCTAATTGTTTTTATTTGACTGTCCTTTGATGTTTGGTTCCTTTTTCAACCCCACCGTTCTCTGCAGGGGCGACACCTCGCGGTAGCCTCTGCTCCTGGTCGGTGGCGAGGTGGCGACCATGTCCTACACACATGCACTCTCATACACACTCACACACATCCACACATTCGCCTTTACACACATACACACACGCCAACGTGCATACACACAGGTCTACGCACACACACAAGTCTACACATGCACAACTATGCACACATAACCACCCAAGAGGAGGGACATGAACCGTTTCTAGAAACAAGCGAGTGGGGTAGTAACCAATGAGTAGGGTCCTGTCGCAACTCGTGGTTGCGAAATGCATAATTTGAATTCAAAATTTCAGAATTCAAATTAATTTTGATTTTCTTTTTACTTTTACGCTCTTATGGTACCCATTCGACTGTGGCCAAGTTTCAAGGAACATAATATGCGTGAACTAATATTTTTAAGAAATATTTTTTAGAGACAAAACTTATATTAAATCAGTTAAAAAAAAGGGTGTGTTACCCAACACTTACATATCTATTTAAGTTTCTATATATATCTAGTCTGACTAATGAAATATGTTTTACATTTGCATTTATTTACTAATTTATTTTTTAAATTTTATCATTATTAACGTTTGTCAACTTAAAAAAACATATGCTTTTGTTTTTTCTTAAGCAGTGCTTAATTACACATTTTGTAAAGGGATTTTTCTATGCATTGGAAACTGTTACGTTTTTAATTTCTTGTTCGTGGAAAAAATTGATTGCGATGTTTGCAATTTTACCAACTGTATTTATCGCGATATATCATTTTATTTGTGTTTAATTGAAGTGAAATTCTAAACTTTCTCCTCAATAGCAAGTTTATTGAGAGTGGCATTCATATAGTTGTTCTTCCTTCAGTTATTGCAATCTTTTTTTTTTTTTGTAAAGAAAATAATTCAAGAAAATATCAAAACCACTGTGGATTGACTTATTTTATTGACACCTTTAAATGTTGGCGTGACTTAATAGTTTACGACATGTTTCTCAGATCCAGTTATTTGAATTGGCAAACCATCATTAAATTGTAGTAAATTTTCCAAGTACCAAGTGTACATTAGCAAAAAAACAATATTTTATAGATATTGTTTGACATTAAAACGTCAGCATGCAAGTTAAATTATTGACACTTTGTATTAAAACCGATGATGGTTGCAATAATTTATTTTCGCTTTTTTCAAGAAATTTAGTGCTTTAGCCAAAAAGGACGAAGATTCGAATTTTACATGAGGTTATAGTTACAGAATTATTCAAAAATTAATGCTTTTTCTGTAGTTGAGTAATAAATCTGATCTGAAATTTTCGTTCTGGCTTTGGAAAATAATAACTTTTTATTAATGTATGGGTAGAAGCATTAAATGTTGTGTATAAAAAATGTGTGAATCCTTTTATCCGGGAGAAATATTGTTTATATGTTGATTGTATATTTGTTTGTTCTCTTAAAATTGCTTATGTCATGAGCGAGTAAAGTTTGAAATGGCTCACAATTGCATTTGAATTCCTTGATTTTAAACAATTTGTGTAAAATAAAGATTTAAATTTTCGTGATATTTCTGATTGACATATTTTACTAGTGAAGGGGAAAGTGTTTCCAGTTTGTACACCTGAACGAAAATTTAACAAAATGAACTCACATATTTTGATATCAAATGCTTGTCTATAAAAATAATAGATTCACAGTGTTTTGTTTTAACAGGAACAATTGCAAGCTAAATCTTCTAAATAATTTTATTGAAACAAAAAACAAGAATTTAGCGCAAATTTCAATTTAAAACACATTTAAATGAAAAACAACTTTCTGTGAAGATACGATTTTGACAATAATCAGGTCGAAATTATACGTATTTTTTTTTCATTTGTTTTATCGATATAATACATTTGAGAAACTTTTTTGACCATGTATTTAATTTTTTGTTTTAGAAATAAACTTTATTGTTAAACGTTCATTACTATTTAGTTCAAAGAATTTTGAGCCATTTCATTCTAGCTATCAAAACTTGCTTGATAGAATTTACTTTTCAGATTCTGAAATTTAGTTCATCAAAGGTTAGTTTTACTTTCTTTTTATCTAGTAAATAAATAGTTCGCATTTTTAATATTAAGTATTACTTATTCGTTTTGAGAGTGTGAGCATATGTGGAAGGCCTTGTCGATTTCAGTGACTCAAGAAGAACAGAAATCATGAGTGTTTTTAATTTGTGGAAGTTGTGATGCAAAGTGATCATGTATGCTAATAGCAAACCTGCCTGTTACACAAACCTAGAAAGTTTAATAGGTTTGGCGCAAAATAATGATATATTAAGTAACTAATGAAAATCTATGAATAATGACGTAACTGAATGCTAAAAGGGTCTCAGTATTGTTTGTTTAAACTTGCGTAAAGGCTTATGAGTGCATCAACAATTGCAAAAATGCCACCAAAACATTTTTTTTTAAACATAAAATTCCATGCTCTTTTTTTATTAGGAATTTTAATGGGTTTGAGGTTTTTTAAATTCTAAGCAAAGAGTTGTTGTGAAGGGGAAAATGAAGAAATCGGTTATCAAAGAGATCTGAACTAAAAATAATCATCGGAATTCCAATAACTCTTTGTTTTATTTTATTTATAAAGTCAAATTTCTCGTTCAGATTGAAGGTAGCTACTCATTAGTTACACCTACGATTTTGCTTAAATCAACCATAAGTTCAAGCCATCGTACTTCCAAATTCTCTTACCCAAACTTCGGAGAGAGTTCCCATTAAACATGCTGCTAACCCTTTGGGATGAGATCCCAATTAAGCATGCTAATCACCCTTTGAGAAGGTCCCATTTAGTATGTTACTCACCATTTCTTTGAGATGAGCTCCCTCTAAGCATGTTATTCAACTTTTGAGACGAGTTCCCTTGATCGTGTTAAGCTAGATGGCTTGAGAAAATTTGTATCTTTATGAACGTTAGGTACTACAGTCAAACCTGTGAGTTTACCCATTGGTTGGAAGTTGCGCGCTGCAAGTAGCGACGCTACTGTAGTAGCTACATTTTTTAGTAGTTTGTAGTGTAGCACACTACTTTTTGAAAAAAGTAGATTAGCGAGTAGTTCGATAAAAAAAAATAATAATAATAATCTCCTCTGTTTAAAAGATGTTTTCCTTATCTAATCAAATTATGTGACGGTTCCTATTTACATTTTTCACATAGCCGAATTGTAAAAATTTGATTATTTCAACTTTTTAATCGTTTCTTGCAGCGAGAATTCGTAAAAATGATTTATAAAAGAAAAAAAAAGAAAGAACAGATAATTAATATTCCATGTTCAAATGAGCTAATTTGTTAATGTGAGCAACTTTTCAAATTTTTTCGATCAAATCATCAAACTGTGTGACGGTGTGAGTGTATGCTTCAAATATATTAATTTTTTTTTTCAAAATAGAGAAGTAGCCACTACATTTCAAAAGTAGTTTTTCCACTAGGTTCACCATTTTTGTCAGGAACAGAACTAATCCTGCATCATATGTATCAACCTCCATAAATTGACCGCTTGTCTAAATTCACCATTTAAGTACTGCACCGCAGGTGATCAACTTACACAGGTTTCACTGCATATGATATGGTTTTGGTTCGGCCAAATCATAGGGCGACTAAAACAGATATAAACTATAATATTGTTTAAAACTCTCTTTTTAGCTAAAATATTTTTAATAACTATCAACCATGTCTAATATATCAACTTTAATGGGTACAAGTAAAATATTATGGGAAAGTGCTAATATAGAACTTATTAGCCTTGAGAAAGATCATATTCCTGCCAATATTGCTAAAAGGGCATGAGTCTGAGACAGCGGTTCCCACTTGTTAAAGGCTATTACCCATTAAGTGGATAATTTATTATTAGTTACCCCCCCCCCCCCCATTAACGTTTATTCTAAAAATGAGTTATTTTAACATTAATTTTAAACATGAATTAATTTTAATCAATGAGATGGTTGATATGATATTGCTTAGTTATAACAATTTGTTCAATAGTAGTTTATGTCAGTGTACATCTTCAAGTTTATTATATATATATATATATATATATATATATATTTTATCCATCACTAAAGACTATCGATTAGGTACATTTCAGATTATTTCCTTAAGTGCTGACTTTCTATTTCAATTTTATGAAAGAAAATAGTTTATACACAAGTTAAATCAATATTCAAGCGATCAAAATCAAGCGAAATGGAGATGTAAGAAACTTATGAGAAAAAAAGTATTTCTTCCTGAAAAATAATTATAAAAGCAAAACCATTGATCAAGTCAAGCACCTCCAAATGCGGCTCTTAGTCAATAGAAAGCGATGGTGTACACTAGGCATTTTTTCGTTTTACATGAATTACATCATTTTAACAATGAACACAACTCTTAGTTTAGTGATGATTGAAAACGAAACAATCCATGGCTTTTACCGGCGATAATTTCATAAATAGATCAAAGTCCGAGTGAGGTTGTTTCTTTCAGTCAAAAGTAGTACTTTTTGTCACTGAAATTGATAGAATAAGCAAAAAAAAAAAAAAAACATGAACCCGAAAAATACTTTCATTTTCCCAACAATTATTTTTTAACTAATTTTTTAAAATGTCTGATTTTTCAAACACGGCGTGGTCTTGATGACGTCACAAATGATGCTCTTTGGCGCATCTTTCGATCGCGTTTCCACGTTGTGATAATCAAGAAGCGAATTAAAATTGCGCTCTACGCTTGCTATCAACCATATCGTTGCCAATACAAGTGAGTAAAGATGCGAATTAAATATTTTGTTCTGTGAATGGCAACACTGAATGGCATTTCATCTTTTGTGATTTCATCGTCAGAAGCATAAACGATGAAAGCTCACCGATTTAAGTAATTTTTTTTAAATATTAAACTTAAACAAAGTATTTTTTAAAAAAGGTTAAATCCTATGTTTTTAAGCATGCTCTTTCAGAAAAAAATACTTTTAAAATTTTGGAAACGACTTCATTTCCTTCAAACTACTTTTTGTTCTGACCTATGGTTCAAAATATTAACTCAAAGTCTGCTATTGTTCCGAAAATCACTAATTTAGAAGATTTTAAACGATCCCTTACGTTTTGAATTTTTTTCCATAAATTTTATATGTATCACTATAAACCATAACTGCTGAGTTAATATGATCATAATAAATTCAGCAGCGCTGAATCAAAATATGAATTGCTCTAAATTAAATGTTGATGCAAGTAATATCGAAGAAAATGTCAGAGAATAGAGAATTCCGAGTTGTATTATATTCTCTGTACATTAATCATGCATAAAGTACCTAGTGTTAGATGCTAGATATTTTAATAAGTCTATGTTCTCGATTTAATTTACTCAGTTGTGAAATCGTTAGGAAAGTCTCTTAAAGAATATGTGTGATCGAATTAAAAATTCATTTTTAACGTTCAACACTCAAATTCGGCCTAATATATGTACAGGTAGTTATCAAAATAATGGAAACACCTGTGAATAAAAGTGATTTTTGAATGTGCTTCGTAAGTAATAAAGAATAAAACTAGATTTCTGATTTTTTCTTACAAATAGCAATGTACATATTCTGGTAGTATATGGTGGCTTAATTGAAGTTCTGGAAGTTTTGGATTTTTTTCAAGCGCGTAAAAGTTCGAACCCCTCAAATTTTAAAAGAGCCCAAATTGTTGGAGCGAGTCCAGTTGGAGTGTTTAACAGAAACATCTCAACTTTTTGGCTTTTCCAGAGGTATAGTATCTAAAGTCATAACAGCATACACACAGCGCGGTAAAACAAGCTCAGCAAAGCAAAATAGTGGACGGAATGAAAAGCTCAGTGAAAGAGACCGACGGGTTTTGAAGCGGATTGTAATGTCTAAAAAGCGAACAATAAAAGCAAAAGTGACCACAAAACTCAATCACCGTCTGGATTCACCAGTGTGAGTGATTATAGTCAGAAGGCACCTTTATTAACAGAACATTTACGGCAGAGTAGCGATTCCCAACACAGTTTCACAGAGTGTTTCCATTATTTTGATAACTACCTGTATATATATATATATATATATTTATATATATATATATATATATATATATATATATATATTAATAATTTTTACGTAATTAAAAAAGCTTTTGAATGTTGTAAAGCGTTAAAATATTTTTTCTTATTTACGACACATTTGAAAATACTTTTCTTTCTTGTCTTTTTTACTCTTCTAATATGAACAATCGCCTTTTTTTTTCCTGAGAAAGCATTTCACGGCTAATCTTTTTTTTTTTTTTTTTTTTTTTCTTTAACTTCACTTATGATTTTTTTTTGGGGGGGGGGAGGGGGATGTGAGAGAGGGGTCATTAAATGGCAATGACTGAAATGTTCAGTCAAGAGGTGCGACTCTTACCATTAGAGTAGAACTTTGAATAAAGAAAAAAGATAAATTTTCATTCTTTCAATTTTGGCATTTGAAATGTTAATCCCACTTTCCGCCATCCTTGATTCGCTGGTGAGTTTTTATTAAAGGAATAATTTAAAGAACTAGTAGCCCAAAGATATTTTTGTTAGCGTTGATATAAGAGTACTTTATTTTTTTATACTTTTGTTTGCAGAATATGTTTTTGAACTTTGTAAAAAAAATGTAAGCGTGCACTAAATATTCGTGGAAGTTGAATGCCGTGCGCAAGAATTCCTTTTCATTGGTTTTTTCCTCCGCACAAAACCCTCGCCACCTGAGACTTCAATGAATTCTTCGTCATAGGAAACAGACTTGATGATTGGCAAAAGTTCGTCTTTTCCCATTAATTCCATTTTAAATTGAGACACAAAGGCTTCACCAGTCTCAGAAGTTATATCAGGAAACTCTCTTCTTCGAAGAATGTTATCCAAAACCATATTGAACGAATGCAGAGCATAATGCTAATCTCAAGAACTTACACCAAAAAAGTTCCGGAGCTCGATATCGTAATCTTTCTCCCACACAATCATTGAGAGATGTACTTCAAAAAGGCAATGTCTGTCTATATATTACTAAGAATGTTCAAACATTTAGAAGAACATATTAAGCCTTGGCCAGCCAATTCACCGGATAAGTAACCTGTAAGGCATTTCGTTGGTTAGCTTTTTGCTCGTGCTCGTAGAGCAAACACAGGCGAATTTAAATCTCTGAATAAACTAATGTGTAGTAATTCCTATTTTCGAGTGCTAACTCCAAAACAAATCGATTTGATACAAATAGTTATTGCAGCTTGTAAGTGGTTTATTTAATGCTGCCTTTTAACATATTTTTCATTTTTTCTTTTGTAAAATTAATTTTCATGGTAAGTTACTTACTATACTGGTTGATAATTATGATGCATATCGTTTGTGAAATAAATTCCACTCAGTTCTGATGAGTGTAGTTAATTTTACAAAGAGGATTCTTAATAAATGTTTCACATGCGTTCAAAATATTTTGTATTCAATCTAATTTGTTTTGATTATAAAAGATCTTTGAGACTAACAAACATTTTCCCCCTTCTTAGCTCTGATGAGGAGGACATCCAGGGACCTAAGTTCTCAAGGATGGATGACGATAATATGCAAGACAAAGAGCGTTTCGCCAGGCAAGTATCGCTGTAATTGAGCTTTTTGTTTTCTCTTTAACTGGATTCACACATTTAAAATTAATTTCACTTATTTAGTTTTAGTTATTTGCACTGTCTATAATAAAACTTCCACGAAGGATGACGACCGAAAACGATAATATATTTCGTCGAAATCGTCTTTTTGTCTCTGGTTTGAAAATCGCATTACAGACAAACATCAATCAGGAAAATGTTTGGCCAATAACAATATTACAAGAGCAATAAAAATAGCCCGGTATTAAATAAAATAAAAACATGATAATCATGTGTTGAACCTTATTAATCGAATTCTATAAAACTAGAATACTGTGACTCAGACTGCTGTTGTCATATAATAAATTATTGCAAAATAATTACGTTATCAGGGATTGTTAGGTTGAAAATTAAGCATTTTGTGGTATTTATTCAAAGAATCTTTTTTTTCTTTCTTGCATAATGTGGTTTTGATCGTTTCTAGCCGTCATCCGTCGTAAATTAATTATGACAAAATTCATTGCTTGATTTGTGTATTGAGATTTTCAAATTATGCTGAATATTGGAATTTACTTTAATGAATTGTGAAAAACTTTCTTGCATAATGTGTGTCTGATCATTTATAGCCGTCGTCCTCCAGATAATAAATTATTGCGAAATTCAATGGCTTTTTGTGTTTGTCAGTCAGTTTGTAAATTAGCCTGAGTTTTGCGATATTTGCTCAAGCAACTGATCTCTGAAACTTTCTTGCATGATGTCTCTCTCTCTCTCTGATCGTTTCTAGTCATTTTACTTCATTTATAATCATTGCAAAATACATTTTACCTATCAAGGGTGTTAGTCAACACCAGAACAGCAGGGGTGCACCCCTATGGGCAAGGGCGCACCCTCCCTCTCAATATCGCGGAGCCCCCCCCCCCTAAATGAGAAAAATACCCCACAAAAGACCACCCTAAAAATTTCAATGGCGCAGTCTGTGCCATGACCCCTCCCCCTTCCCTCCCTGTGTGTGCACCCCCGAGAACAGCCAGAATTGGAGCTCATAATAAAACTTTACCTGAACATATATTCCCATGCTAGGATTGGTAATAATGTTAAAATCAAGGGTTCTGTGGGGTTTACACCGTCTCTCGCTGCCCGCCTGTCAGTCAGTATTAAAAATCACGCTGAATTTTTGCGAAATTTATTCAATTCCTTTAAATGTAGAGTTACGTTTTGAACATTTGTTGCAAAGATATCATTTCCATGATGATATATTGTCCATTATATTTTTACAATACGTGAGAAAATTTTCCTATGTGTTTTCTTCGATGAGTATTTCATTTATGTTTTCTTGTTAAGGTATTTCGCCAATGTTATATCTGGATTCAAGTACCATATAAAATCATTTCCTTAACTGTCTTGTTCGAGAAAAAAAATATCCTACTTCACCAAAAATTAAAGACATTTTAAACTATCAAGTATTTTCTCATTTGTTTTCATAACGCATGGGGAACACATTTTCCTGCCGTTTTGGTTGAAATAAAAGTCATCGATGTTTTACAGGGTTTTCGAACAGGTTCGGTGTGTGCCCCCCCCCCCCCTCCCAAACTTGAAAATAAGATGAAGTTTTTAACAAATCATGGATTCCTTCTATTTCGTATTTTTGTGAATATCAAAATAATTATTAGAGAATCAAAATGAATGAAAAAAAAAATCAATGTTCAAATGGAACCTTCTTAACATTTCCTCCATGTGAATGATTGAATTTTCTGCTATTTTTGTTCAAATCCGTCAGTGGATGTCCATCTCTTATACATACAGTGGCTCCCAAAAGTGTTCGTACACTTTGAAATTTTTTAGAAAAATCAATATAACTCGAAACTGAATTCGAATATGAACTTCAATATTTTTTCACATCATTCCTATGTCATACTAAATACAACCCATTGGTTTTTTCAAAATATTGACGGATCTTCTTTTTGAAATGGATCAGAAAACGAAGAGACAGAGAAATAACACGCCACAAAAGTCACCGTACACTCAAATATTTTCGAATAAATTCATGATTAAAACTATCATATGCCATTTTATTAATATTTTTGCATTGTGTTGACCCTTGAGAGTTATTTGGCTTTAATTTTTTGTTTATTTATTCCTTAATATTGTGCTTATTACTGTAAAATGGCTGGTATTCGTAAAAACCCACAAACACCATTCAAAATTTGAATTTTTTTTCCCACAGTAGTGGTAAATTGGTTTGAAAGGTCTCTAAATTAGTTAATTTATTTGTTTGTATAGTAAAGTGCTTGATAAAATGCTTTAAAGAAAGGAATCGGACCGAAAACAAGGTAAGAAAAGGTCAACCGACAAAGTTGACAAAACGTGATCGGAGATTTAAAGTTAAAAAATTTATAAAAAATACACATTTGAGTGCTGTAAAAGTTTCTGCAGAGTTAAATGAAACATTTTACATTTAATTTTCACCTAAAATTGTTCGTCAAGTTCTCTGATTAGCTGGATTAAATGAGACCTCTTCCCGCAGAAATTTTCTTGGTCGTGCAAAAAACAGAAAGCTTACGCTTTTCGCCGCAAAATCAATGATAAATAAGCTAAAAACGTTTTAGAATCACGTCTTACTTACAGATAAAAATAAATTTAACATTTTTGGTTAAATTGTTGTATAACTGTATGTAGAAGAAAAAATTAGGAACTTAATCTTAAGAAATTATTCGGATCAGTTAATCAGGACGGTGGAGGTTTTCTAGTGTGAGGGTGCATATCAGCATCAGGACTTGGTAGTTAGTAATTTTTTGATGAAATAATGAATCATGCTGTTCCTTTATAATATTTTAAAAACCAATTTTGAACTCTTAGCCAAAAATTTGGTTATTGGAAACAACTTTGTTTTTCATCAAGATAACGATAAGAAGCACACGGCTTTCAACGTTTGCGTCTAGTGCCTCGAAAATTGTCCTAAAGTTTAGAAAATACCCCCTCAATCTCTAGATTTTAACTTAATGTAACGTATTTAGAGATATCTGGGGGCTAGATTTCGAAAATAGGGCTTTAAAACGAAAATAGAGCTAGAAACAGTAAGACTCAAAGTGTGGTTGAACACTTACTCAGAAATTACGCAAAAAAAAGAAAGAAAAAGAATGAAATCTATTCCCAGACGTTTAAAAAGTGTTATGAATACTGTAGGATATTCTACTAATTAATAACTTAATAAAAAGTTAGATTATTCAATAAGATATAGACATTTTATAAAGTGTACGAAGACTTTTGTGAGATGAAATTTGCGGCACTTTTTGGTTTTTGATTTTAAAAAATTAAGTTTTAATATTTTTGAAAAACTTTTCATGTAGTTTTGTTAAAAATTGATCATAGATCTTATAAATAAATACCCATTCCGAAATATTAATTCTAACCAATGAATTGGGGCCTATTTCGTTGAAAGTCGTAGGTGTACGAAGACTTTTGGGAGCCACTGTAAATGTTTGTTCGTTAAATGACACCACTAAGTGGACGGAATGGTTTCAAATTACAAGTGGGGAGAAATTACGTGCGTTACCTTCGTTTAATGAAATGAATTTTTCTTTCTTTCTTTCTTTCTTTTTTTTTTTTTTTTAGTTTTTGACACGTTTGATTTGATAATTACAGAGCGAAAAAACTTATTCAAACATCATTAATGTTTATCTTATTGGTTTTTAGCAACAACAAAGCTTCAGTTTTGTTCTCATATTTTAAAAGACTAAACTAGCTGCGTGCCCGGCGTTGCACGGGCTACTTAAAAAATGAAAGAGATGTCCAATTGAACTTTTTGTATTACTCTGACATCAGTTTCTAAAGCGCTAAGGAGTAAATAAATACGCGGAATGCAAGGTTTGCAAAACACCAGTAGAGCATATTTTTGGCAAAAATCTCTTTAACGTTAATCATAGTTATCAATGATACAAGTTATGAGTATTTTCAATTAGCACAAAAGATGAAAATGTATGCATTATCAACTATAATCTGTGCTCACGTTAAAATGAATTACATCTGATAGACTATGTCTGAACTATTTATGTACAATTACAATCAGCTTTTTACATAGAATGACACATACTTTTTGGTTAATTACGTGAAACTAAAGCACCGAGACTAAATAACTACTAATAAGCATTAATTTAATACCAAGTCATCGGATTCCAATTTAGCTTTAGTTAAAATCCTTAAAAACAATCTTTTTTGTTCAACTCTGTTTCACATAGAAATCCAAACAATCTTAATATAACATGTTCTTTTAACGATATAAACTGTATTTTAAAAATAGAAACAGGAAAGAAAAAGAGACTTGTTACAATTCGAAAACTCATCCATGTGACGGGAAAAAGTCCAACAAAATAAACATAATTAGTCGCACATCCGAAGTGTACCAAAATATGAGGCCGGTGAATGATAAACTTACACTACAATCAATAAACATAGCTAAAGAAATAACTTTCATATGCTGAAAAGAGTTAAGAACGTTGAATGTAAAAAATAAAAAAAGGACAGACGATAAAATAAAGGCTATGTCCGAATAGGGCAACTAATTTTAAACTAATTTAAAATGAAGTTCTAGATGGAAACGTTGTTTAAAGATTTGGACAGCAGCCAAAAAAATCTTTTTTAAAACAATTATTAGAATTTTACTTGCTCACGCATATGCAAAATGGCAACAGGAAAGAAATAAAAATTCCTGAATTGCGTTATGTTAATTAACGTTTTAATTAATATCTCCGCTAATTAAAGTCGCACAAGTACGAGATTGGTCCTATTGTTTTTTTTCTTTGGAAAATTTCGAATTGATTGGTATCTCGTTTGACTCTCGATTCGCAGCGGTTCTCGAGAAGATCGATCTTCAGACAGACAGACAGACGGACGCGAACAGATTTTAATATATAGCGTTATGTTAATTAACGTTTTAATTAATATCTCCGCTAATTAAAGTCGCACGATTACGAGATTGGTCCTATTGTTTTTTCTTTGGAAAATTTCGAATTGATCGGTATCTCGTTTGACTCTCCATTCGCAGCGGTTCTCGAGAAGATCGATCTTCAGACAGACAGACGGACGCGAACAGATTTTAATATATAGTAGATAAATGGATACGTTATCAAATGGAAACATGCTGCATTTAGGAGTTAAGTGGACTTGTAAAATAGCAATTTTCCGGTAATTTCAGTTTTTGGTAATCTGGACGACTACCGCTCCCAATCGTTGGGATTAGCCTGGTTCTACAGGATAAATTAGTTTTTTATTGCGGCGTCTACAAGCATGTGCTTTTGGTCAAACGTGTGAGAACTCTAAATTACACTTCTTTTTACGTCGTAGAATTTAATACGTATAAGTAAGAAAAGAATAACTCCGTCATTTAAGCCCCGACATGTTTATGCAAACAAAGAATGTATATGTAATTAGCCACGAAATATTTAGATGTGACTATAAAGTAGGACATGCTTAAGCTTCTTTCAGTGTTCCAGTAGTTTTAGGTAAGTTGTTATTTGTATCGAATTATGTGTATTTATTTGGTGATTTATTGAAGAGTGAGATTAAGACGTTGTAAATGTATGTAAATAGAAATAGTCTTAGAATGTATAATGTTTGTGGGCTTGTTGGAGATAGAGAAATACAGAAGTTGAATGTATAATATCAGAATCCTTGTTTAACACAACTAATGCTGTAATATAGCTTCAATAATTTTTGGCAATCTGAACTCCAAAAACATTTTCTCAGTTCACGTTGCCTTTTTGACTCTCTTGTTGACCCACTCCAAAAAAGGGGAAAAGGGTAGGGGTATCAATTCCTACTTTTTTTTTTTTTTTTTTTTCTTATTTCTTTTTTTTTTTTTTTTTTGCCTCTCCATCCATAGCTTCCCTCTAGATGATTTGGCTGTTTTGTTTTTCTTTTTCGTGCAAGAGAATTCGATTCTAAAAAGTTCCCGTGCATAGGTGTGGGGAAGGTCATGGGGGTCATGACCTCTTCCTTAAAACTGTATTTTAAAGAGTTATGTTCCAAAAAAATCGCCCCACATCCCCTATTTGAGCAAAAAATTGTACTTTGACCACTCCCTTTCCGATCATGACCCCCCTCCAAATCCAGAAGCTGGCTTCCCCCCCTCCCCCATCCGCCCGTGCATGTGTTAATAACCGTAATGATCCATTGAAAAGAACGTTACAAGCCAAAAATCAGGAGGTTTCTCTCAAAATTGCAACGTTTGCTCAGCTATTTCACTGTTGTCCAAGTTAGTAGCCCTAGCTCACTGTTGACTAAGTGTCCTAAGTTAGGGAGGAGAGTCTCTAACTTGGGACAATAACCATTTTTACTTCTTTTTACAAAAAGGGAAGTGTATTGTATTCGCGAAAAAAATGTTCACTCAAAAATCGGCTTTAATTTCCATTTTGCTCGTCCCCGAATGAATATTGAGTTTTTTTTCCAACCCGACCACACGCGGATATATGCTTAAGAAAATATAGACACCCGAAGTATCCATTTTGACGATCCCTGAGTTAATTACAATGAGTTTTCTCGTGACGTCCATATGTACGTATGTATGTGTGAATGTGCATATGTATCTCGCATAACTCAAAAACGGTATATCCTACCTAGAAAGTTGAAATTTGGTACGTAGACTCCTAGTGGGATCTAGTTGTGCACCTCCCCGTTTGGTTGCATTCGGATGTTCCAGAGGGGTTTTTTTACACCTTTTCGGGGTAAAATCATTCTTAATTTTAATGTAAACTTAAGTGGTATTTTTTTCTTCTTTTTCTAAAAATCTGGTTTTAATTTAGCCATACTTAGAGAGTTAACCATTGAATCACATTAAAACTGCCAATATTGGGAAAATTTATCTGTATAAAATGTTTTCTATGCTTCGGCTTGCAACAAATTCGGAGTGAAATTATTTAAAGTGTTTCTTTGCTTACTCCGAAGCACTATTATCATTAAATTGGAGCAAAGGAAGTCATGTGATGCACACATCAGCTCGTTTTTTTTTTTCTTTTTCTCTCTTTCTCTCTCTTTTTTTAAGGACATATTTACACGTCTATACTTTGTCATGAGGAGAAGTACTAAGGCACATCCAAAAAATAGAATAGTTCGTTCAAATTGAAAACATATGATTAACTAGCTTTCCCGTACCCGGCATTGCTCGGTAATGGAATTAGCAGGGGTTAACAGTGCTTGGTGCACCTAGTTTCGAAAATCCCCTATAATAATTACTTATTACCGATAATTTTTTCTAATTTTGGGAGGATCCCGGGGCCCCTGGACTCTTTATATATATGCCCTTGTCCTTAACCGATCTTTAACTGTTATTAACGATCTCTTTAAAGTATTGATTATCTTTGCAAACACAGGCCATCCACATTTTATTGTTATACTTATGTTTAAGCAAGAACTTCTTTGTATACAACATATTTTTTTTCTCTGGTGCTAAAATTATTAAGCTGCTTGATGAACTGACTTTCGAGCAAGTTACATAAAATTGGTCACGTGAAAAAAAGTCCTCACTTAAACCGATCCCTGCTACTTTTAATGTCTGTCCTTGTGACTTATTAACGGTTATTGCAAAGCAAACTTTTACAGGAAACTGCACTCTTATAAATTCAAAAGGATAGTCCACCTGGGATGATGTTCTTAAAAACTTCGTTTCTAGTTTTGAAAAAATGAAAGCAAAAGACAGAAACATTATTATTTGACTTGAGAAAAGCCTCGAGAATCACGTGAGAAACAAAAACAATATCAAATTTAAAATTCGCTATCGACCAAAAGTTGAGATGAAGTACTGAATAATGATTTGAATGGAGGAAAGCCTCCAAAAAAAATAAGGGATTTAAATTTCAATGACAGGTTTTAATTTCACAGAAATTAAGGGGTTTTAATTAATTTCTCCTGAACTAATTGATATTTCGAAAAATCCTTTCTTAGTGGATACTTTCGTAATCATGTGGACATGCCTGCCAAATTTCAAGCCTGATGCTTCAGCGGTATTGGCTGTGCGTTGATATATATATATATATATATATATATATATATATATATATGTTATCTCAGGACATTGATTTTTATATATTAAGATATATCTTACTACTATTATATATGCGAAAGTTTGTCTGTATGGATGTATGGATGTTTGTTACTCTTTCACGCAAAAACTACTGAATGGATTTTGATGAAACTTTACAATAATATAGCTTATGCATCAGAATAACACATAGGGTAGTTTTCGTCCAGTTATGGGGGGCAAAACCCCCTTAGGGGGGCAATAAAACACAATTTTCGTATAAATTCTCTAATATGGGGATGAAAAAATACTTGCACATATTAACATTATATGTCCATCGAAAGCTCTGATTTTTCTGCTGAAGATGGCACCTGTTCGAAATTTCTAAGTAGAGTAAAAAACGAGTTATAAGCTTTTTAGTTCCATGTTCGAAGACTTTCCTCAACTCAATACAATATTTAGTGTATCATCTCAACTCCCTGTTGATAGCGACTATTGTTGTATTGTTGACTATCTTTGCTTTTCGTGACTGTTCAAGGCTTTTCTCAAGTCAAATCTTGAAGTAAGATATTTGCACAAGATTGGCAAATAATACATGGATTTGGCTGATTATTTTCCATTTTAATGTAACTTTGAGGCAATTAATGGGTTTTTTTATTTGTGTTGACTGGGTATTTAATCGATCAGCGTAAATCTAGCATAACGTTTTTTTTTTGTGGAATCATTTCAATGGCTAGGGAATAAGGCATTTTTTTCAACTGTCGCTGTTTTGGAAGCTAAAAACTACGCAATACTGTTTCTCAATTTTCACCATGTAACCAAATATCGCCATTTCTTTAGTATTTCTTTCTTTTAATTTGTTAACCACGTAAAATAATTCGCCAACTAAATTAAGCAAATCCATAAACAGCACAAAAACTTCCATTAATTTGTCTTTGCACACAATTTCAAACAATTGCCAAATTTTTTACTATTTATTGGAAACATTTCAGGTAGCATCATTTTATAATCACCATATTTTTTGTGATTTTGGGGTGTCTTCCCAGTTCTTCCCGACATTTCATTTACTCCCCTTCCCCCTGATTTTCAGTTTTAATCATACCTTTTGATACATTTAAGGGGGCAGGTAATTTCAAATGTCGGCGAAACTAGAGACAAAAATTTTTTTCGTAACTATTTGACCTCTGCCTGTAATAACCATTAACTTGAATCAATTGAAAAAAAAAAAAAAAAAAAACTACATCAACGTGAGCGAAGCCGCGAGTAAAAACTAGTATATATATATATATATATATATATATATATATATTATATATTATATATATATCATATATATATATATATATATATATATATATATATATATATATATATATATATATATATATATATATATATACATACATATATGTTATCTCAGGACATTGATTTTTTAATATATTAAGATATGCTATTAAAGATAAAAGTTTAAAACTGTCCTAAGTATGGGCACTTGACTGTAAATGATGAAGCGCAAAACTTTGTTACATAAATGGATTTGAAATAGTAAATTTTTTATTCTGTTACAAAAAAGCCTAGCCGCGTGAATCGTTCATAACTTACGGAAAACAGGAAGAGAAATGTATTATTTTCCTGTCAATGCCATCTGTATTCTTCCAATAAGTTAACGTGAAATTTCATGTCTCATTACCCTTGACCAAAGCTTTCTGACACTAGAATTTTTCCTGCTGGAATATAACCATGCGTAACTTTTACCTCATTTCATTGTCTCAATTATCGAACGACGATGGACGCACGCATGGAACGCAATGAACATGAGTAACGCAAACAGCCCTCTACCAAATAATGGTTGCTTCTGCACAGACAATATCGTTATCATTTGCTCATGTTTTCCTGAATATTTTTTCGTTGCACAAGCAGTTTGCATATTTGTATTACTTGCTTTCAAACGACTTCTCTCATAGTAATTGCCAAAACATATACAAGTGTTTTTCCTGCAAAGAACTGATAATTCATTTAGTGTTGACTTGCTTATTTATTGTTATTTTTTTAACTCAATCATAGTGACATACTAACTACGGGGTTTTATTATTTCTTTTTACTCAGCATTATTCACCACCCAACGAACTATATACCTACTAGTTACACTGCCAGAGTTAGAAATTCGATAAAAAAGTAACTGGTCCTCAAACAGTATGATATTTATAACAAAATGTAGATAAATGTAAAATATGCTTTTACATATATATTTATTAGCATTTTATTTACATCTGATTTGTTTTCCATAAAATCTAATGCAACTAATTGGTTTTAATTCAAAATTTAAAACTCTAAACTGAAAAATGATAGTACATACAAGAAAAAGTTTTCTAAATGTATAACCTTTTAAATTACTGTAAACGTGAAAATAAGGGTGTTTAAAGACTATGATCGACCACTACTTCCGCGGACTACTGACTTCTATTTCATGATGATCCGAAGCAATTTTCACAGGTCTGGAATCACCAAAGACCTCGAACGCTGCATTGGTATGCATTTCAATAAGAATTCATTTGGGTGACATGGAATGCATATTCAGAATGCATAGGCAGTAATTTATTTGTGTTAAATGATAAAAAAGCTTTTTAGCCACAAGAAAAATGCTTCCTATAGAGATAGTACATGTGATTTTCTGGTAAAGGAATAAAGAAAACAAAAACTCGGGGTACTTAGCGCAGCCAGGGTTTTCTACTGCAGGGGGGGGGGGATTCTTCTAACAAGCTAGAATTTTTTTCTTGGGGAGGAGTTAGTCATACCTTAGGATGACCACGAACGGAGGTCATTGCTCCATAGAAAGTTGTTTATGAGGTTGTTTTAGAGGGTCTTTTGAAGGGGGTATACATTAAGAGAGAGTGAGCTGACCGCTGGCCCTGTTTAACGCATGACGAATATTGGTTCTGTTGTTCTGTAGCATGTCTCATTAAAGATGGGTACCAATTTACGTAAACAATTGCAGTTTTTTAAGTGTAATTGTGCTTTCTTGAAATTTCAGCAGTTCAGAGATTATTGTAGCTTTAAGAATGCCAGAAAATTTAATGTGCAAACCAACGTTGTTATAGCACAAATTACAGGGAAATATTGCGTTTACGTGTTGTGAGATCCCGAAATACGAGTATGCAGTATTTTATACAATTTGTATTTTAAACAAGTTGATTTTCTGACTGGTTAAACTTATTTCATTATCAAAGAAGTCGCTGTGCAACAGTGTTTTCTTTTTACAATACATGTTTAATGCAAATCTGCTGTGTGCAGGTAAAGGGCAATAACTGCAATTTTTTTTTTTTTTTTTGAATTTTTGTCATCTATTGTACGTTATCTTTACCGTACAAGCTCGCTTATTTGATTTCCGCTAAAAAAAAAAAAAAAAAAAAAGCGCGAAAAAGGCGTCTAATTCCAACATTTCCCTATTGTTAGTATGGAATCCAAACGCGTTTCGTCAACTATCTAGAAAACTCATTTCTGCAGATACTGTCGTTTGCCTGCACACGGCAGAAATAATATTGATCATGTTCAATGTAGAACGTTCTGATAAAGGTTAAATGTATGTAATTTTTTTGTCCCTGAAAGTTTTAGTTGTACTATAATTTTTTTCACTTAAAACGTTTCAATATATCTTCTAGAGTTGAGAATACAGCATCTAATTTTGATGTTCTTCTTTAATTGAATTTTGATTCAAATTTTACGTTTTAACTTAAGTTCGTTGCATGATTAATTATTGAGCATGATTTCTTACATTATTTTAGCGATTGTTAGTAAATAAAAGTCAAAAATTGCTTACATGAAGCGAACCGTTCGCAAATTTTGCAGGGATTACTTTCCTCCGCACCATCTGTTTTCTGAACCCGATTTCGCACTCGCCGTTCCTCTGAACGGCGGAAGCTAATTACATCTCTAGCGCTTGCAGGAACTTTCCATCACGAAAGCCGCCCGCGTAAAGGGATCTTAAAAAGAATTTCACAGAATCATTTAACCAATAAAAAATTTAATTGATAGTTAGATGACTTAAGAAATGCAGAGGAATTGATTTTCATGTGGGGATGATGGGGGCATTGCATGTGCCTTAGCTCCAGAGCGTGGTAATTGCAGGGGACCCCATTAGCCGTTTCGGCACCGCACTTAAAACACCAATCTCCGAATAAGCGCTCCTCGGCACACAAAAAAATAAGTCGATAATGAGATTTTCATACAAGCACGCGAGTCTTGCTTGAGATTAATTGCCACACTGGGGTGGGGGGAATGGCGAATACGTAACAATGAAGCGTGTCCTTACATCTTGAGAATTCAAATCAGATGGAAAGCGAATTTCCGTACTGGGAGTGAGGTAGCTGCCATAATTATTGGAATACATTATTTGAAGAGCGACAGAAGGTTTCATTGTGTTTACTTTCGTTCTAACAGATCTGAGCGATAAGTTGCTAGGCATATTACCTTTTGACATCTAAGTGAAAAGAGACTGTCCAATCCCTGTAGCAGAACTTTTTAGACCCATTCCTCCCCCCCCCCCCCGGTTTCCTATTTCTAAAGCATTACTGGGTGGTTTTAATTGAACTTGTCCCGTTTAGAGACTTACTTCGAGCTCTTTCTAACCAACGAAAGTTTTTGTAACTTCAGACTTCGTAGTTGTCCTGATTTTCCTGATGAAAAATATTTTGACCTGATTTTTCAGTAATATTGTGTCCTGGTTTTTTTTCAAAGCCACTACGAAGTCCGCATCTTGGTATACACGTTATATTACGGGTCTCACACTTATTCTGGGGCTGTCTTGCCAGATCATTCAACGGACCCCTTCAATTTTTTCCATGGGCCTTGACATGGGTGTTAAAATAAGAGGTATAATTTTACTATTATTTTCTTTCACCCCGAGCCTCGTTGCTAGGGTACCCCTAGCCCTGCCACCTGTGTGGCCATGTGTTTTCCTACTTAAGGGAAAAGAAAATTTGCAATAAGGAAACACTTGTTCAAATTTTCCCTACCAGGTGAAAAGGTGCGATTAGAGAAAAAAACTATAACCAAGAAACATAAAACTTGATTTGAGCACCAAATGTGTTCATCTCGCTTTCCATTTGCTTCAATGACGTATTTGAAGCGTATTCGAGCGTTCGAACAGGAAAGGTTTCTCCATCAAGTACAGCAATTTAGCTATTAGTATTGCTTTTGATAAAGAAGCCAAGAAGTCCTCACTTGGCGGTAAAGAAATTTAAACTAGTATTTTCTTTTTCATATTTCTTTTTTCCTTGGTCCATATAACATTTTAAACCAATGTCATACATTTATTGTTAGAACGAGATCTGCATAAGTAGTCCTAAACAGAATAACCGGAACTGTAGCTCCCCCTGTATTTCCAAATCTTAGTAAAACGGTCGAAAAGCTGTATATTTTAAGTAAAAACATCGTTTTTGTTCACCTATTTTTCTGTTTCAGTAGAAAAAAAATAAATTTTCAACTTAAAACATTAAAATCCTTTGTTAGTTTTAAAAAATAAAAAATGATTCAGTTTTGGAAAATCCGTGTCACGGTGCTCCTAATTCAAATCATTGATTCATCCTGCAACCGAAAGAACAAAATTCTATTTCTCCGCCCAAACTAAGTCCAACAACAATGTTTTCACTACAAAATTTTCTCTTTCCCTAAATTAACACATACGTAATATTTCATACGAAATATTAAACTTCTAAAGAACTAAAAATAAGAGAAGATAAATAATTGCGGAAAGCAATTTCTTACATTTTCATCAACTATAGATCCCCCCCCCCCCCCCCCAACCACTGAGCATGGTATCTTGGGTTCTAAAATAGTTGAAATTTCGTTACAGATTCGATATCTTATCAAAGAGTCTAGCAGATTTGAAACTAAAGTCTTAGTCGTTTCGTTTGCACATTCTTTTAAATACCCCCCCCCCACCCATGGGTGCCCAAATGAGGGGAGAGGCAAGTAGTGCTCCAGCCCCCCCCCCCTTCTAGAAATTAAAACTTTCTTGCTTTTAGTACTTTTTTCTTTTCGTAAATGTAAAAACATTTCTTCTCCAGCCACTAATGAATAGGTTATTAAAAATGTCAAATTTTATTAACGCTAATCTGTACTGAAATCGGTTTCCACGGGAAAAATATCCTGCTAAACTATGAGGGAAATATCTGAGCCTCCCCCACCCCCTTAAAATTTTGCATGTGGGCGTCCATGCCCCATCCTGCCATATCGGTGATCTTATGCCTGATTAATCAAATTTGATTTACGTACATGCTAAAGCGTTTTCCTTTGTTTATCTTTTTTTTTTTTTTTTTCATGTTTAATGTAAGTGTGTAATCTTTATTCTTGAGCTAAATTGAGTCTTAAAGCATGAAAAGAGAACCAAAAAGCAGCTACATTATGCGTGCCCTTCTCGAAAATCAGTCGACAAATTCTGAAAACAAAAACAACATTGTTTTCCCCAGAATTGCTGTCCGATTCTATCTCATCTCAAAATTCCGAAAAACATCAACTGTGCCCCAGTTTCTGGCCTACTCCTGTTTGATTTCTAGCTACTGCTGTTAGGGACTGTGAGCTGAAAGGAAGAGCAGCTAATGCTCAGCCGCTTCTACAATATTGGCGGAACAAAATAAATTTCCTGTTCCCCCGTAATTGACATCCTGCTCTGTTGTCAGGTCAGCGTATCGAGTAACGCTGTATCACAATCTTTCCATCACGCACCGAGGACAACCCTCCGCCCTTTTTAAAAATGTCTTTCATCGATTTTTTCTTTTCAGGTCCTTATTCGCCAAACGTACACTAACCCGTGTGTCACTAGGGCATTAGCTTGCTGCTAATTGCGCTCAAAATTTACTTTTCTTCTACACACTTTGTGTGATTTTGCCTTTGACTGTTTTTATAATTGATGGCTTTTTTCCCAAACCCTTTTATTTCGTTTAAAAATTCGTCAACCCGTTCTTGTTTCGATGGATATGAAAGTAAAAAATACAGTCCCTCGTTTTAGGCAAGGGTTACGTTCCACGGAAATGTCGCGGAAATCAAAACCGCGTAAATTAAGACTTATTAGAAGGGTTCCAGTTGGGGTTCAGATTCAATAGATTGAAAAAAATACTTCTTTCTAGTGGAAGATAAATAGTATATATATAAGTGTAAGTGTACGTACCTATTTCGATACATATTTAAAACGTGAATAAAAAAAACATTAACTCAGTGATTATAAAAAAGAGATAGTTATGATATTCTTTTGGCAGTTATAAATTATACTTCTCTATAGTCCTTTATGGAGCATTAACGCTTCCATGATCAGTGTGTGTTCAGTTAGTGATTTTCATTCACTAACAAATCAGAAAGATCATTTGTCATTGTCAAGGAATGGCTCAAAATTTTCAATGTGCAAGCTTTTGGTTGTATGTTATCGATGTCTGTATCCTGGTTGGTTTCGTTCGTTGGTTCCGTTTTTTATGTAAACATGGCCACTAACACTATCAAATATTACCTTTAAAGATTTTTTTTTGTCTTAGAAGCCCTTACCTGTGCATAAACTACCATGCAGTCGGAACTCGTTTGTAACGAGTTCTGATTTAACAAGAACCCGGATTTCGTGAAGAAATCAGAAACAATTGGTTGGTACAATGGTACGTCTTTACGAGCGTAATTCACTTGTGACGAGTAAACCCCGCTTAAAGAGTACTGTACTGAACACTGCCTATAGCATGAAAGAAGTGACAAAAATGTGGAATTGATTTGCAGGCAAAAAGTGAATTAAAATCCAGTTTTTTTGTTGCTCATTTAAAAAAAACTGAGATCACTTTGCTTGTTTTGTTTTATCAAACTCTCCCCACCTCCCCCTTCAAAAAAAAAAAAAAAAAACAATGTTTCGGATATGCGTCGATTTTCCATTGGAAACCTTCACTAAACTCATTTTGTCGCTTTGCAAAATTTTAATCCTTTTTGTTTTCTAGAATTTTTTATATTGAATTTTTATTCATTATCTTTTTATACGTTCGATAATTGTATTTAAAAAACTCATTTGTTTTGTTATATGTTCATAAAAATGAAGTAATGCTAACTTCCAAATATGTACAGGCTGGCTGTACCTGCACTCATGGGCATAACTAAAAGATGGTAAAAATACACTTGAAGATTTTTTTTTTTTTTTTTTTTTTTTGACAGCAATGTGAAGTTAAAAGTCGCAGGTGTTCATCGCAAAGCAGAAAATGCTAACTACAATTATTTGGCTTTACTTATACTACTAACTCAAACCACCTCATGGATTCTCTGGAGAAAATTTCTACAATGGCATTTATTAACTTTTGAGGCACCAGGGAATTAAATGAGACAGGAACTGGAACATTTTATTGAGCACTTTTGTTAATAGTCTTTCGGGAATTCTGTTAATTAGTGGATGTGGTAGCGGTTATAGCCATAAATTAGGAATCATTTCCTGAGCATTTCCTTTTTTTACCCCTCGAACACCTGTTGTTTCCGATCTCGTATTGCTGTACACAAAATACTTTTTTGTAGAAGGGGGAGAAGGGGTTATATAATCTCAATAGAAATGATTAAAATTATACATATAGAAATATATGTAAGCACGCTATGTATTTATGCACATGAGGGGTGAATTGGTGTTGGAACGTACTGGACGCCTTCCGGTACTACTGCTTATTTGAAAAAAAAATCTGTCCTCCATTCACATAAAGTTGATCCCGGACTCAGGATTCAATGATTCCTTATTGGCGTTTCGGTCCTGGAAAATTTTCGAATTCGTCAATATATGAGGAATTCAGAGCTAAAGTGGATCAAATCCGTTTCGACTTAGTCCATTGTAGCTCTGAACGCCTCATTTACGAACGTAACATTTTGTTGTCAACATCTGCTACTTTCAGAGCTAAAGTGGATCAAGTCACTGCCTTTGTCAAAAAGGCAGTGATCAAGTCCATTAGCTCTAGGTGCCTCATGTGCAGTGGCGGATCCAGATGATCCTTTTGGGACTAGAGAATGACTAATATATTATGTAGAGGAGGGGGGAGAGGACTAATGAAAATAAAATTTAAAAACAGTTTGAAGAATTGAAGCGTACAGTTTTTTTTTTTTTTTTTCGAATAATGTGTATGATTCAAGGAGGAAGAGGTGAGGTTTTAGTCTTCCTGCGGAAGTTGGAATCTTCCCCGGCGATTTTTTCGAAATTGAAGCTCCAAAAACTCAAGATTTTTGAAGATCTTCGATGACATTGGAGGGAAACTTTTTGGAATTAAAAATCGTAAAAATACGATTGTCGATTTTTTGTGATGTGTTTGTGGGGAAAAAGTTTGATAGTCTTCTTTTGGAAATTTTTCGGGCTTACTAACCTTCTTGCTTTTTTTTGGGGGGGGGGGGGGGCGATCGTCAACAATCGCCTTCCCCGTGAATTCGCCACGTGTTTATCATAAATGAACCCCCCCTTCTGCCACACACACCAAGACCGATCTAAAACTTCCCGCTACGCAACTGATTTTTTTTTTGCATAAATATCATTTCTTTAAAGAGTTTGACCTTAAAAAGTAAAAGCATAGGAAGTTCATGGGCATCCCGTGGTTTAAAAATTAATTTCTTCGGTTGAAAAATTCTGTGTCTTCATGTGCTGTTTCATTTTGTTTCCTTGGTTTACGTAACGTACTCGTGATTTGATAAAATAGAGATGAATAAGTTAAGTGTCTTCCTGATTTATTTATGAATTCTTTGTATAAATTAATGCAAAAAATTCAGGGATAAGGTTAAAACGGTCTGTTTAATTTTTCCCACCCATGACGCAAAATATCTAACGTGTTAAGGATGCAGAACTCAAAAAGGTCTATTTAGTTTTCCCCACAAGATTACTCTAAATCTGTTATGTGTCAGAGATGCGGAATAAATGAGGTCAGTTTAGATTTTTCCACAAACTATGCAAAATATGTTAAGCGTGTGAGTTATGTTGATTCTTCATAAATTTCCTGTAGTCTCATTCAGTATTTTCTTCTGAAACCTCAGAAATATCTACTTTAATGGACACTAAATACCTATTCAGAGCAAATAATTTTACTTGCAGGGATTTCGCATTACGCTCCTGTGTTGTTTTAGATAAAGCTAACTTATTCAGCTCGTAATCCAGCCATAGGTTGAGAAATGACTATTCATTATCGCTATCAGTGCTAAGGTCTGGCTTGCGTGCTCTTGAGCGGAAGTATCTTTAATGTCCTCCGCCTTTTGCTATCTCTTTTTCGTCTTCTCCCTCCCGAGCTTCGGTCCCTGTAATGCCTCTAACCACATTGCCGATATTGAGAATCGATGCATTTTATCGTGACTAGTATCTCCACGCTTAGAAAAAGCATGAGCTTTTTCTCCACGATATTGCTTGGTCTAGCAGAATGAGGTATTAGATTTGATGCACCTTGAAAGTGCGTCTGAAATGTAGTATGTTCCACTTCTTAAATGAAAAAATAAAATGCAATGAAACTCTGTGAAATTGTCTCAGTAAAATAGTTCAATTGCAACAATGATTCTATGTTGCACAATTCAATTTTCGAAACATCGAACAACTATGCAATGATTGAAGACAGATTTTATAAGACTCGGTCAAGTCACACCATTTTTGATTTTGCTAAACATTTTGCAGTGGTTTCTTCTAATGGTTTTTGAAGACACGTATTCGTTTTATTTATTTTTTCTTTCTTTCCCCCCAAAAAATTTCATTGTGACCCACAAAAATCCTGAAATTTGGTCCCGACTTGGTGTTTTTCTCAAATGTCTATATTTCAATGTCTGTGATGTCTGTATTTCAAACCACGATGTTATATCTTTTAACCTTAGAGCAGGAATTAGTAAATAGAGAGAGCAAGTCCAATCATTTGCTTAGCAAAAGTTTGGGCAAAGAGCTCAAGTCATGTGACTTGACAACGACGAATGGTTGACACGTCTTGGGTGAAAATAGCGAAAGAAACCTGATTTCTTCGAATGCTTTGCTTTAAAATCTATCACGTGACTTGCTGTCTTTATTTGATATAAAGGATTCACTCCCTCCATTTTATCTCTTCTCAATGCTTTTAACACAAGTGACATAACTATAGCTAACTATTCGTGTAAGTTCTTCATTAAGCGTACTTCAAGATGTGGAAATGCCACATGCTTTAACGAAGCATCTAGTTACAGGGTTCGTACGGGTCATGGAAATCCTGGAAAGTCATGGAAAAAAATAAACAAATTTCAGACCTGGAAAAGTCATAGAAAATAAATATTTTCATTAAAAGTCATGGAAATTTATTTAAAGTCATGAAAAATGTCTTGGGCAGTAAGAAAGTAACAATAACTAAAAGAGCGCTGGAAATATTGAGTGATTTAGTAATATTTTCATATAAATTGAACGATCTCAAAAACAAATCCGAGCTTTGGAATCCAATTTCATCCGTTTCTGTAACAACCGCTCGCGGTATTTTTTTTTTTTTTTTTTTTTTTTTGTAATGTTATTTTTCTTATAATTTTAAATTCACCATTATTTTCAGCATTTCTTGTATTTTATTTTTTGTAATAGTGGACATGCACATTCTTGATTTTTCCACACCCATCAAAAAGTAATTCAGTTGCATCCAAGTTCGTTTCAACTACTTGTATAAATTTCATTATTTAATGTATCAGAGTTTATCTCAGTATTTTGAAGGCTTTAGGAAACGAAGACTTTAGTCAGGCAATATAGCATAGAAATAGGGGAATTATAATACTGTAAAACGGAGGTGCCCAACATACAGCTCACAAAACTGATCCTTGTGGCCAGTTGAAATATATCTGGTTTAGAAAAATGAATTTTCTGAAAAACGTGACTTTACTTTAATAAACGAATATACTGTCAAATAACATGAGCGATTAGATGCACTATTGACACCAATGTTTTTATCAAGTGAATTTATTATTAGACACTTAATAACAACTCATTCAATTTTTGTCCCATTCATTACTATTCTGCCCCATTTACAAAATATTTATTTAACATTTAAACTTCAGTGTATTGAATTCATTATATTTTTACTCTACTTGAATTTATATGACAAAGACAAATATGAATAATTTATTAGTTTCTGCACTGATATTTTTCCAGTTACAAGTGCTGGTGTGTAGTATTCGCATTTAGGTAGTAGGGGCATTCAGGTAAAAGTTTTTCTAAAGACCATTTCTGAAATTTGGCAAGTTTGACATTAAATAGTACTACATTCTTGAGTAACAAGGTTATGAAAATTTTTATGAAGTCATGAAAAAGTCATGGAAAATTTTTGTCCAAATAGAGTATGAACCCTGTAGTTAGTTTCATTCGATTTACAAACTTTTTTTTTTAAATCTAACTAGTCAAGCCTCAAGGAGGCAACCACACCCTTTTTTTCTACAATGTATTTTGCTTGTACCATAAGTCATAAAATATGACTTAATATTTGTTTGTTATCATAGTAGTTTAGTTAAAACGAAATAGTTTTCCATGCAATAATAGGCAGCCAAAAATAGAAGAAAAAATAAGAGTCAAAAAGCAATGTTTGTTTTTTTAAAAAAATTAGCTTAATTGACAAATTAAAAAATATCTCTGTAGCACCTTCAAAATAAAGTGTTTCTATTCAAAAATGTTTTTTTTTTTTTTTTTTTTTTTTTTTTTTTTTTTTTTTTTTGCCGCAATGATATATAACCGTCATTTTCTCCATTTTTTTCCTTTTTATGATACTACTATGAAGTGTACGAGTAAGAATGTGAGCTGGATCGGCCTACTCTTCCTAATGTATTCCTCTTTTATAGTAGTTTTTTTTTTTTTTTTTTGTCCCAGAAATTTTCTAATGGCATCTGTGAAGTATTTTGCTCTGTATAATGACGGTATTGTGTAAAAACGGGCAACCCACCAAGCAGTACTTTTGAGTAATTTGAGTTCAAAATTGTACCCCTTCTCTAAAATCAGAAATCAATTCTGACCAGTTCTTATAAAATCTGTCTCTTTTTGATTATATTTAACAAAAATTCACAGCTGCGTAATACGTTCCTGTTTATTCGGTGATATCCGTAATCCATATCGAGCATAAATGGTAAAAAACACTATTTACATTTTTCGAAAAATTGGACTTGATTTTTCAATTCAAATCGGACTTTTTAAAATTTAAGTCACACTATTTGATTTAAAAACAATGAAATACAGGATCTGAATCTTTTCTAAAGGAGCATTTTAAGTTTCAGAATTCTTTAAACTAATTTCACATGCTAAATATCTTCATTGAAATTAAAAATTAAGAAGAGTGCCAGGAATCAATCGAGCAACAGACCTAGGATACTTTCACATTGTTAATTTCAAGTCTGCAATTGAGTTCTTATTACAAGCTACAGTTTTTATGCAATTTAATAATATAGTCCCTAGTGAAAGTTTTTAGAAAATTCATTTCAACAAAAAGGTTTAACTCTCAGAATTTCTGCGGTTTGGCGGTAAACATCGATTGTTATACAAGGACTGCGATTCTTGCATGATCAACATGAAGAGTGTTGTCGGAAGAAAAATCGGCTCAACGTCGATCCTGGGTGGTCATTCCAAGCTCGCCAGCTTGCGAGATCGAGATTTTCGCTCCCGTGATCGGTTGTGATGTAGAAATGTCGCAAAGTAGTATTCTATTCTACTTGAACTTAGGTGGCGGCTAGGTTCGAGTAGATTAGAATACTACTTTGCGACATTTCTATGTCACAACCGATCACGGGAGCAAAAATCTCGATCTCGCAAGCTGACGAGCTTGGAATGACCGCCCTGATACTCCCCCCCCCCTCTCCCGTGCGCTATTTGACCGATTCCACACTCCGAGCAACCCCTAATTTCAATGTCTCCGACGTTTTACCTAGTTTGAATTTGAAGACAACTAGCGAGCAAGAACAAGAAATGTGTGCTCATTATAAGACCTTTCCTGGAATAGTTTTAACATTTGCAGATTCTGTATCTCCTGATAACGAGATTTCATTAGACCCTTAATTTTTCAAGCAGAATTGAATAACCTAATATACCTAGTTTGGCCTCTTCCAAAAAAGCAGCTGGGGTATTAGTCTCCAGGCTATAAAAAAAGAATTTGCTTGATTCATGAGCATAAGTTTCTCTTTTCTGGAAAAAGGATGTGGAATTTAGATTTTGTCTCGCAGGAAAAGCATTTAGTTTGTTTGCTATTTTATGCCTGGCTTGCATGGAAAATTGGGTGTTACCTTCGATTGTGCAGCTCAGTGGAAGCCATTTTTAGGTAGCAGCTATAATCATGATGATTAAATCATCATACCAAAATCAGCCGAAATCAAATACAGTAGAGAACCAATTATCCGGGAAGTTCGGGACCATAGCTATCCCGGATATTTGAATTTCCCGGTTTTCTGGATCGCAAAAAAGAGCTTTTGCCCCATTGTTTATAAAACTTGAATTACTATAATAAATAGTAATACGTATTTAAATAAGAAGAAAACAGTTCGGAAATGCTTATCAATAACGAAACATTAAAAATTACTAGTGAAAGAATAATTTAAAAACCAAAAACCCTAAGTTATTTAATAAGACCTGAGACCCTCACATTCATTTTGAAAAGGAAAGAAAAACACCAAGTTTCGATGTTGTAAAGTTAAAGAGAATGAAGGGAAGGACAAGAAACAAGTTTTTTTGAACGTAAATGTGCGATTCTTCTACTATAGTCTTTGTTTTCATGAACGCATTTTGTTTTTTCACTTTTTTGTAAAGGTTTGGCGTTAGCGATTATTGATAACTATTGCTTTTGCACTAAGTTAATACCAATTGAAATTTAATTTATGAGTTCCTGCAGTCTTATTATAGTCTTGTGTTTAACGATTTCTACATTCCACCATCAACTATCCGGAAAATTCGAGAATCGCGGCGTTTCACGCGTTTTTGCGACGTCACTTTCGCTCTAAACGGTTTTAATTAAAGGCCGTTCAATAAAATATTGCATTATAATGTGACAATATTTATTTCTTTAGTTTTCAGTTGGAATAAAACACAAAAGTTTCAGACTTACGTGTGTACTTTAGTTCAAGAAAATATTCTGGAAAATTTTCCCTGCGTTAAAGACAACCCTTTGAAGTTCATTTTGTAAATGATTTCCCGAGTTATAGCTCAGTAATATGATATATATTAAGAAACCGCTCATTTTCTTTTAGGTATTTCAAAAAAAAAAAAAAAAAATGCTTAGTTTTTCAAAAATTGAAAAAAAATGCGTATTTTTAAAAAATGACGGGAAAATCGGCAAAAGGTTGCCGGTTTTCTGGTTTCCCGGTTTTTTGGTTCCCGGATAAAAGGTTCTGCACTGTACTTGCATAAATTCAACTAACCTCAACAAAACCTTTATTCATTGAAAAAGATTCGCCAAGTGCAGAAGGCTGATATCCAAAACTTACGGAACTGAATTTTATGCTAAATTATTGATTAGGTAGTTATATGAACTGATTATGTTAAAGAAAGAAAACTCTTCTGTTTGGTTTTTAGATTGCGGGTGCCTTTTTCTAAAAAAAAGATTAACACATTATGAAGTCTTGCAAAAAAAAAAATAAAATAAAATAAATAAATAAATAAAGAGAGAGAAGCAAACTAGTAGTTAGTCATTCCTGTACAGGTACTATTTTTTGGTCGCGTTTCCTTTCTGCAGTTAGCGATTCATTTACTTTTCAGTATTGATTATATTTTATATACGTTATGTTAGTTTCCTTATTCTGTATCGTTACTAATGCTGAATTTCACTTGTGATTGTAGGGAAAATCACAGTGAGATCGAAAGACGACGGAGAAATAAAATGACCGCCTACATTACCGAGCTATCAGACATGGTGCCTACTTGTTCTGCATTAGCTCGAAAGCCAGATAAGTTGACCATCCTACGCATGGCAGTGGCACACATGAAAACGTTAAGAGGTAAGCCCCTAATTTAGTAAACTATTGAAGTTTTTGTATTCGATGTTTTTCTTAGGTTTTTAGGAAATAGATCTTGAGCATTCTGGCCAGCTGTTCTTTTAGGAATGACCAGGTAAGAAGTTGGTTGAAGTCAACAAAACCGTTGAAGCAAAAAAGGTTTACCAGCCATCATTTACACTAAAGTTTAAAAAAAATGTAAACAAGAGCGCTTGAAAGTGCACATGTGTTCCAGATTTATAAAAATCCCTATTTTCTATGTAAAAGGAGATGAGCCATCTACAAGGAAGTAAAGGCATTCGGCAGAAGCGGCAGCCTTTTGTCGAATGTCCATAAGTTACATTTTTTTTTTTCCTTTTCACATCGAAATAGGTGTTCAGTATAACTTCTGATCATGCATATATAGCTTCTTTCACATTATGTATTTTCAACCGACTTCAAAAAAGGAGGTTATGATTTCGTCTTGCGGCTTTTTTATGTATGTTTTCGTATTATTCCAAGACAACTGAATCGAACAAAAAAAGAATTTTTTTGTTTGGAAGGGTATACTTCCCAGATGGTCCCATGGTAATTTGGTCTGGATCGGGTAAGGGGTCCCGGAGAAATCGAAGAAATTTTGAATTTCAGACGTTGTGGATACTTAATCTAGCTTACGTCAGCGGGCGGTCACGTGGTTTTTCCGTTACCGGTGTATTTTCAGAGCAAAGATTTTGCTTTCGTCTTGAACGATAATTCTCGCGGCATGTGGATGATTAATTTTCGCCGCCTATTAATTTTTACTTATAGGTGTTATTAATGTTTTACTACGTAGCATAGCAGTAAATTAAATATATTTTGCTACTTTAATAGCTGAATCAATTACCTTAATATTATTTTCAACTGAACTTTATTTAGTCACTATTATTATTATTATTATTTTTTTAAGTTCAGTTTTTAAACATCTTTAGTGTTTAATCTAAAGGGAATTGAATACAGAACACCCCTCCCCGATTATTTAATTCATATTCTCTAATATGTTGTAACTGTTGTCCGATTTCACAATGCCACCAGTTTAATTTGAAATTAGGGTTATACTAATTAGCATGCTGCAAAAAAAGGAAGAGGTTCTGAACTCGTCGGATTTGTTTTGTACAATGCTCCATAAATACTTGAAGACACCTGTACCCAGAGGCGTGCACAAGGGGGGGGGGGAGAAAACACCTGTTGGACCGGGTCTGAGAATGAAGGGGGCCTAATATTTTTAAAACTAGTGGTGAACTATAGGGGTAAACAATATGGAGAGTGGCTCGGAAAAATCATTTGTGACGGGCCCCAAAATTTCTAAGCAGCCCCTGCCAGTACCGATTAGGATCTTTTTTTTTTTTTTTTTTGAAACGGAATACTTCCCCGCCGGTCTAATGGTAATCAAGTTCGGGTTTGATGAAATTGAGGGAACTCTTCAAATATCATACTCAGATTTAAAGCGATTTGTTCTTAACTTTGTATATCGTCTCACTTAGTGAACCGGTTTTTATGAATTTTTTTTTTTTTTTTTTTTTTTTTTTGTTTAATGGATAGGTGGTAGTCCAGTCTAAGGTTCCAAATCTTTGATTTACCCTATTTGTTCTTTAGAGAAAAGTTATGGGTAAAAAACAATAAATTTCATTTAATTTCCCTCACAAACGATTAAATATAAAACCCATTGTTAAAAAAATGCCATAAAACAAAGACATGTGTTTTCTTTTCCTATAGTGAAAGAAAGTACTAAAAAACAAGATTATTTAGAGTAATCGCAATGAAAATTTTGAATCAAGGATTCTCTGAAGCAAACATAAAATTCATTCTAACGGAATTTTTTATTTTCATCTACAATGGGGGCATTTGAAGAACCATGCGACTTTTATCACGAGTTACATGACACGTATTGTTGTCAAACATAAATTACAATTTTACAATTTACAATGTTACAATTTATAATTTACAATTTTACAACTTGCAAGTTACAGTTTATTTGTAGTTTGGGAAACCGTAAACATTTAAATGGTTCTAACTAAATACTGAATCCAGTACCTTTCATCAGAAATGAGATGTATCAATTGTTGCATTTCTGCTAATGCTCGTTTATCGTGAGGTTTAGTTAAAAGTTTAAAGGGTTCTAAATCAGATCGAGCTATTACTTCAAGTCTTGACTCTGTTGAGAGATCTACGTATACTCATCCTTTCGCAAAGTGTTTCTCCTAAATCTATGACAGCGTTATCGAGGGTTGTGTGATACGTATTATTGTGAAATATAATTTACAATGTTACAATTTTAAACTTAAAGTGATTTCTGTTGTTTTTTTAGTGACTCGTGGATTTGTTTTCGGAAAGCACTCTTTGATAAAGTCGAACTAATGATGAAGACATTTTTTTTTTTTTTTTTTTTTTTTTTTTTTGTACATGTTGCGCATTTGAAAAAGCCTTCCTTCACAGTCGTCGGAAGTCTCCGAGACGCTGTGGTCTATTTCTTTCTCTACCATGCTCATCTTAGTTGTTTTCAGACTTATGTGCAAGACGCTTTCTTACTCAAAATGCGCGTAAGAAAGGCCTCAACGTCATGTACCACATACTCTATCCTACGAACTTATTTTATATTTACACCACTGAAAAGCAAAAAATAAATTACTTTTAAATTAAAAAAAACTGCCTTCGAAAAACACCTAGGAGCTAAAGAGCAAAAAATAACCGATTAAACTTACATACTATTTCCTACCCAAAGCTAGAAATAAAATTTATTTTACGATTCCAGTACAAAAATCAACTAAACTGAACACCCAATTATAAAATAAGCACTGATTTTAATTATTATACGATGAATTATTTTAAATAACTAACTAATTATATACAATCTCCTTAATTTTCCTAATCTTATCCCAATTTCTTAATACCTTTTGAAGTCGGGGCCTCCTACAAACTAGTGATGTTCCGGATATCCGAGGAAAAATAAAGATCTGTATCCGCATCCGTTATTTTTTTTGACGTATCTTTTCTATTCTAAAAATTCATAAATATTAAAAAAAAAGACTCTTAAATTCCGTTTAAATTAGATTTTATTCCCTATTTAAATTATAAGGTATCATTTCAGACACCAACGGCCCTCTGAGGATTGTTTTTTTTTTTTTTTTTTTTTTTTTTTTTTAATTTTTAGTTTATATTAGCTTTTGTTATTGATTTGGGATTTCTGTTATTCTTCATTTTGGTTTTTCTCTGCATTCTTCAAAAACAAGTGAGACAAAATTCTCTATTTATTGTTTGTAAATGTGTTCCCGGCTCTGTTATTCCGTCGGTCGGAGTAATCTGGGTGGAATGGGTCATCGCTGTATTTATGCTAAAATAAAATGCGAAAAATTATTTCTAGCCTATCCAGTAGCAGCTTTACACTCTTGCTCCTGTATTCTACATCTACCGTGCAAGTTAGAAATAATTTTTCACATTCTATTTAAGCATTAATGCAGCGCTGACCCGTTCCTTCCAACTCTCCCTCAATTTTAACGGAGATTTCTTTAAAGAGTAAATCATAGTCTTTATTATATTTTCGCCATAGATGACATTTTTTTGAAGAAACAGTGTTATTATTATGACGGGAATACTTTCCGTAATAAAATCGGAACTTGGATAGTTGAATTTGTCAAAACATTTTTGAGATCCGTATCCGCGGATCTTGAAACTAATGATCCGGATCCGTATTCGCGGATCTACTTTTTTAACGATCCGGCACATCACTGCTACAAACTACTACCTAATGTAACTGAGTAGATTTAGTTTTAAAGACTAATATCGTGTTTAGATAAATTAGTGTTTAATGCAGGATTCGGTGGGTTGTCAGTTACGTTAGGTAGTAATTATAGGAGTCCCCGACTTCAAAAGGTTATTAAAAATTAAGAGATCGTATATAATTAGTTAGGTGTTTAAAATAATTCATCGTGTAATCATTAAAATCATTGTTTATTTTATAATTGGGTGTTAAGTTTAGTTTATTTTTGTACTGAAATTGTAAAATAAATTCTATTTCTAGGTTTTTGGGTAGGAAATAGCATGCAAGTGTAATCGGTTATTTTTTGCTTTTTAGCTCCTAGGTGTTTTTTGAAGGCTTTTTTTTAATTTAAATGTATTAAACGTTGTTGTTTATAATTTTGCTTCAGAGTACAAATGTATTAGGCTAAATTTGTCTAATTTCAAATGAAAAAAAAAAAACCTCTACCTGGCGTATATGCTGCACACGTTATAATCTACTTTACATTTAAATTTTAACTTCATTGTCAAGTTTCGACATCCAGTCTCTTGGTCTCGGAAAGCATTGCTTAAACTGGCGCCTGTTCTTTCACTCATGAGAGTAGCGAACCGAAGTTCGAAGAAAGTTCGAGAACTCCCACAACCGTCGATCCAGTAAATGTTTTCTTTTTCTTTTTAAATATAGATATTTTCAAAATTCTGTTGTAAATGTCAAGAAGGTTCCCTGAAAAATTTACAACCTCAAATTACTTGAGAGAAATTCAGCGGTTGTCGAAAAATCGATTCGGTAAACGTGAAAGCGGGGGATCGTTCAATTCTGAACGAACTTGTTATTTGTTTTAAAGAGAATGCTTCGTTGCCATCTTATCTGTATATTTAATCGAAATGAATTTTACCGGATCTTTACTTATTGAGTCATGTTCGCTGTCCTTTATTTATTCAGTTAGTAATCAAACTGTAATTTGATAGTGTACTTTAATCAATTGAAACTCGTATGGTTGCGTGAGAAAAGGGCGACTCAAAAGCAATCGCCGGAGCCTTCTCTTCGTGATCCCTTGTTTGGGGCGTCCAGTGGCGCCAAATTATTGATATAGTTAAAGCTCATTAAATGTGTGACGTGGCTCGACAGCGTCTACCGTGATTGGTCGGAGTAGAGAAGGATCAGTTTAGCCGCTGAGATGGCTTAATATTTAATGGATGCTATGTCATCTGCACTTCTTGAATAACTTTCCCTGAATCTCCAGGGAACTCCATCTTCGACCACGAATTTGAAACTGCTTCCTTAATGGCCTGCTCTTGACGGAATTTATCCATCTCCGTTTTTCCTTTTGCTTAAATTATTCACACAATTCAAAATGGGGTGTACTACTAAGTGAATGGTTTAGGGACTTTCACTCGTGGATGGAGGAGAGGGTTTGGATATTTATTTCTTTTATAGCGAGAAAACCAGCTTCACTTAGTGAATGAAGTTTTGGTAATAATGTTTTTGAAATAAAAACTGTAAATGTTTTCTTTGCTTTCACATCCGTCTTAAAGTGGTACAGTCTTGAATAAATTGTGCATTATGATTTTTTTTCCTTTTTTTTTTTTTTGCTCCTATTTAGAAGTTTGTATTAAGTTTGTTTTATTATGTTGCAGTCCGACTTCTTTTACGGAGAACCTGTTAATGTTTTTTTGCAAATTTTGTGTGTGCTATTATTTAATTTCAAGAAGGAAAACAATTTATTCAATTATCATACATATTCACGAAACTTTTCTTACATTTTATTCCTGTTTTTGGCTTTGAATATTGTATTTTCTACAGTAAAACCTCGCTACAACGCTCTCCGATACAACGATAATCCCTCTACTACGGTAATATTTCGTGGTTCCGGTGAACTCGCATAGGAATTAATGTTATCATCCTCTCAATATTGCAATATTCTCTGCAACAATAAACCCCTGTAAAACTATTTTTTTTTTAAATTTTCAACCCCCCATTATTACGATAAATTTGGTTCTCAAATAATGAAAATAATCCTATTTTATCAACTTTTGCCCTTTTTTCCGCTTTTTCTGACAAGAGAAGACTTTCTGCTTATTGTGCACTTATTTCTTTTCACCACTATAAGAATTATTAAAAATATTACATACCCATTTTTGAACTTTAAAGTTTTAGTAAGAACAGCAGACAAATTATATTAACAAAATACTTAAGGAATCCAACAAAATAACAGGTAAAACTACTAATAACTTCCAAATCCAACTAATAAGTTTTACCCAACTAGTAAGGGTTTGTAGTACAAATTAAAAATTCCTTTTTTAAATCTATAATAATAAACTCATTCCTAAGACAGGAGAATGACATGAAACCTGGGGACAAACTTTAAAATGACGTACCTTGCTTATTTATATAATTAAATGTAGTTCAAGGATGTTATTTACACCTTTAAGTATGCTTAATTTAGTACTTCAAATAAAATTTGTGGAATGTTGATTTTAATATTTTAAAATAATTTAAGTATATTGGAGAAACGAATGGAGACACGCCAAAAGAGTGACTTACTGGTTATTCAAAAAAAAAAAAAAGGAAAAAATAAATGAATTATTGTTTTAATAGGAATGGAATAACATCGGAAAAGTTATTTCTAACTGTTAAAAAAAGAAAAAGAATTCTAGGCCAAACAATCCTTGTGTTTGGCTCCTGGGACATAATATTGTTAGGATTTTGGAGAATCACCCAAAGACATTTATACCCAAGTAGTGCATATACTATAACATTAAAATAAAAAAAAAACCTATTGTATTCCCAAAATATGGTAGGCCCTCTATATAATAATATATCCCTTTACAACAGTTAGATTTCTTTGGTCCCCAAAATATCGTTGTAGCGAGGTTTTACTGTATCTTATAGCCTATTTTTAATTAAAAAATATGAAAATATTGCATTCAGAAATCAAGAAACGTAACTTACAAAAGAAAAAATTAAAATAATTTTAAATCCGTGGCATTCTGAAACTTTTTCCACAATAATTATCCAGAGTACCAGTGCTGATTGCCAAGTCAAACTGCAGAATACAGTAATGAACCGTTTGCTCACTGTTCAACTTTTGATAGAAATGCGAGGTAGAGATCTTTTAATGTGCTTCCACCCCCCTCCTCCCCGTGTTTCCCTATTTCCATGTACAAATTTATAGCGAATTATTTCAATGCGAAGTTTTGTTCCAAAATACTTTGTAATTCTCAATATTTCTTTGTTGTAGTTTATATTTCGAAAAAGTTCCTTTTTGCTTCAAGAAAAGTTTCTCTGAAAATATCTGAAACTAAATGTACCCGCACGACGATGCCCATGCTTCTAATTTAAAATAACTTTCCTTGAAGTAACGAAAATATCTGTCTCGCCAGAACTAAAAACGTGTCCTAATGGAAAAAAAAATCCATATTAGTACCTCAAAGGCCCCCTTTTATTGGAGTCCCTCTTTTCTCCGCTGAAAAAATAATTTATTAAACTACGCATTAGCATTAGAACAAATTAACCCCCCCCCCCCCGAAGAAATAAGAATTTAATTAAAACGCATAGTAAAATTAGAACAAAGAAAAAAACCATTACTTCTTAGAAGAAAAAAGGATTTCATTAAAATATGCAAAGGGGCATTCATATTCACTGTCCATGTCAATTCAGGCAGGGTCCACCTTCATAGTCTCGAAATTTTTGAATTCAACATTATGTTGAAATTCAAAAGTAAGTAAGATACAGGTGTATTCCCTCCCCCTCCCCTCCCCCAAAAAAATTTGTCCCGAGATAACAGGGCACCAAAGATGGCTGGGTGCTTGCGATTTTTAACAAAATTTAAGTGCCGTATCTCTGGAACGATTCACGATATTTTGATGCAGTTTCTTTTATTTGCAAGTCAGTCTGTTGTGCCAGCTAGATCGGTAATTTGGGATTATGGAGCTACTGTTTGTTCTCGAACTCCGCGACTAGCAGACTCCAATTGAAAAAAGGGTGATGGTTTAAAGGAAGCGCACTTTTTCCCGATGCATTCAGTTTTTGCTTGCTCGTTACTTCCTTCTTGCTATCACCCCTGTTTTTATAAAATCAGAAAAGACCTGACGCATGCGCAAATTCGAGTAAGGTTTCGCTTTAAAATATCGAACAATAGGAGTACATCATCAGGAGTACTACATCCAATGTTTGGGATGCGCTTCTTCTGTGCTTTTCGAACTGTACCGTAATTTGGTGTGAAGCCATACTTCCAAAGTACACAGCTTGGCCATAAGGACCAGGCAGCCATTCACAATACAACAACACATTCACACAAAGAAAGGACACTAAAGGAGAGAGAAAGTACATACCCGGGTCGGATTTCTCAGACCACTCGACAAGACGGCCGGCGAACTTTTTTTTTTCTATTAAATGATATGCATCCTTTGAAAATATGTGTTTATTTTCATAAATTTATTTATATATATATTTATTTATTTTGCTACAGCTTTTTGAAAAAAAAAAAAAAAAAAAAACTTAATTTTTTTTTTTCCAAATAGCCACTTTTTAAATTTTGATTTATTTTCAACTATTGATTTTTGTCATTGAGCATTGCATTCCTTGAAAAAGAGACCTTCCGCTTTAAAGTTTTAGATTTCAGTCATTTGTAAAATGAGGGTTTTTCAGGAGCTTGTTTTGAAGAGCTTGTTTCTAAAAGGCGTTAAGTCAAAATTTTCAAAAATTGACTTTTTGATAGAAAAGATATCAATACTTCAGTGTCAGAGCTACAGTTTCTGCCGCCCTGAGTGGTTGAATGGTTCCTCTGTTTGCCGCTCTTTCTTAAAGAACTAGCTATAATAGGCTTTTTGGTGATAATAGGATGCTTTAGCCCCCTCGCCAACAAAGACAGCTCTCTCACTTAAATGTATATATGTAAAAATATATTTAAAAAATAATAATAAGCTATCTGTGTGCTGACGTTAGCGGAAAGTGGGTTCGGGAGCTTTCAACCGGAAAATTTTCGAAATTGAAGTTTTAAAAAACACAATTTTAGGCCGTCTTTAGAGGCATTAGGTGAAATGAGAAGATTTACAGATCTCCATCGGAAAACTTTCGAAATTTAGACTTTGAAAAGACAATTACAAGTTTTCTTTGGTAGTGACGTTGGAGAAAAAGTTTTCCCTAATAGAATGCCCCGGAAATTTTTCAGAATTGAAGTCCTAAAAATGCATTTTAGACAAAACTGCTTCACGCCTGAGTAGCAGCCCCATCTATCTGCTACTCGACTGTTTGGGAAGGGTCAGAGCTTTGAGTGCCGTTCCTGTAAATTTGTCGACATTAGGAATTTCAAAACCACAGTTTTAGTCTGCATGTTCAGACGTTATAAGAGAGGACTAATGCTCTTCCTCGGAATATTTTCGAAATTGAAGACCTAAATTTACATTTATCGGATGTCTTTGGTAATGTCGGGAGAAAAGGGAGGTTCGGAACTTGTTACTAAAAAACTTTCAACGTTGAGGCTATGAAAACGAAATTTTAAAGTCCCTACCGGAATTTTTTCGAAATTGAACAACTGAAATACCCTTTTAGACAATTTTTCTTTTGAAATTTATTTCTTATTGTTAACATAGAAAAACTTGTTTCGCTGACGCTCGATAAAAGTAACTCATGCTTATCTTGTTTTATAACCGGTTTTGAGATGAACTCGTTCAACTCCGAGCACGGAAAAATTTGACCTATGGGCTGGAATCATTTCATTAATTGAAGGGCTGACATGAGGAAAACAATAAGTCACAAAAGGTACATTTTATATTGGAAGGCAAAAACGCCAGGCCAAGTATATCGTATACAAGTGCCATATCTTCCGTCGCTCGTAGAAACTAAACTATTTTGCTGATTGGATTGGATAACTGTTGATTCCATGCTTGAGCGCAGGCCCGTCATTTGGGCAATCAGGAGGGAGGGAGGGAGAGGGACATTTTAAAAAAAAATGTTATAATGCATTTTTGCTTGTATTATGATGCTTTTTACCCATAAAATGCGTAGAGTTCATACCCTTTGCTCCCCCCCCCCCCCCGTCTCGCCCTCACCGAAAAACTTTGAAATGTCGGGCTTGCTTGAGCGTTTACTGTTTTTCCGTGAGAAAAACGAAAAACTCGAAATTTGTTACTTACTGTCTTCCCCATGTCACCCCAAACAATTCTTTTTGCCTAAAGGGCGTAAGTCTTACAGTTTTGTTACAAAAGGGTTTCACCATCGAGAAGGGATGAATTGGAGGGAGGGAAGACTTTCATTCGTGAAGGAAGACCCCAAGTCACGTGACTGATTTTGAAGCAAAGCATTGGAAGAAAACGGATTTCTTTCACCAGTTTCACCCAAAACGTGTCGACCATTCGTCGTTGTTAAGCCACGTGACTTGAGCTCTTTGGCAAACTTTTGCTGAGATTGGACTAGCTCCCTCCATTTACTAATTCCTGCTCTAAATGTTTAACTATACTGTCAGGATTTTACTAACCATGTAATATATTGTTATTATCTTTCATAGATTACTGGAAAATGGTATTTTCCCTTTAAGTCAATATAAATCTTACACGACAAAATCGCTTTTTTTTAAAAATTTACTTGAAAGCATTTGGAAACAAGCTCTCCTATAGAAAATTAAAAAAATTTTCAATAGGAAGTTGTCAGATGATACTTTTAATTCAGTTATTTAGCAACTTTTTCATTTTTACATACCACTTAATCCAAGACTTTCATTTTTGTGAAAGCAAGAAGGCAGTCTTTTCGCTCTATGTTAAAACATAGCATGCGTTTCATTCAAACACGCATTACAATCCAAACAAAATGCCCCCCCCCCCCCACACACAAAAAAGAAAGCATTTTATTTTACTACACTTGGACAGTTCGAACAAAGTACAAGTCCCCTCCCTTGCTGAAAACATTTAAATAAAATACGCTGTTTGAGGGGGTGTTAAATTAAGAATTATTGTCATTATTCATACCCGTCAAAGCTGTCCGAATTTGTACTGTACAGAAAACTTACTTTCGTAAATAAATAAACACACACAAACGAAATCAGTTGAACGAGCTCTTTTGTAGATGACACGTGCCCTATTCCCCTCCTTCGCACAAACACCTAATTAGAGACTTTTCATACATTGTTTTGTGTTTTCCATAGTAAAAACGAAAACTTTACTTCGAGAAGTAATTACAAAACCTCCACATTTGTCCCCAAAAAAAACAAACTGGCGATTAACAAGGATTCTAAGCTCAAGCTTAGCCAATCAAGCCTTTTGTAAAGTACATATCGTCATTATTTGTAATCAATAACTTTTGTGGGGTTCCTCTTTTTTTTTTTTTTTTTTTCAATCGATTAACTAACATCATTTAATCCTTTTGTGTTTACAGAAGGAAAGTTTTTTTCCCCATCAAAATCATTTCTCCTTAATGTTATTGAACCTTCACTTTTTCTAAAAATAACTTGACTTTCGAATATATTTTACAATCCTTTTTAAGTTTTACCCCGAAATCTTAATTTTCTATGAAAAATAATAAATGTTATAAATTTAAATGAACTTTTAAAAAAATGCATTACAAACACACACAAGTATTCCACTGTTGTACAAGTACCTTTTAGAATTTATCTGAAGGTATTTAATTTTAAATAATTAAAATTTTAAAGCATTCAATTAAAATGGAAAATATTTATATCCTAACAAAAAAAGTTTCGAAATGACCTTGATTAATTTTTGGGAGGGGATGAAGAATAAGTGCTTAATTTTTTGATGAAATAATTTTAATGATGGCATTTAAGACTGGGAAAATTCTAAAATTGCAAATCTCAGTTTGGTGCCTAAAAAGACAATAATGAAGTTTTTTTTTTTTAAGAAATGATTGTACGATCTTAGAGGCCTAAAGAAGACCTGAAAAGGTTTTCTAGAAAACTGGTATTAATTCAATAAATAGACTGCGCTTAGAATGGTTAAATTAAATACCGTATATAGTACTTATACGTCGAGAAATTTAGTACAAAAAATGAAATTAAAAGTTGGGGGGATCGACTTATCCGGGGGGGGGGGGCAGATTTTCCAAAAAAATTTCAACGAACAATTCTTTGAAAAACAATGAATATTTTTCCGATTTTAGTCCAACTCTTTTAAACAGACGCTAAAGTAAATACTCACACATTCTGCTTTAATTTTAGATGGTATCACTGTGAAATTACGACTAAATAATAGCAGTAAAAGACAGACTACTCGAAAAGTGCAGGATTTGCCTGATTCGCGAATTTTTCCGATAGTTGTCTATGAGGAAATCAATGCTTACTTAAAAGAAAATAATGTAATATAGCTGCAGAACAAAACTTTCTTGATGTCAACTCAAATCAAAAACAACAGGCCAACAGTAACCTTAACCGCAAAAACGAACTCTTCATAAAAATCGCTATCGCAGAAATGAATCCTTAATATACAAAAGGCACACGTTTTCGATCGTAAGAATGCTTGTTATATTTAACTTTCGATCTTTTTAAAACGCTTATTTTCAAAAATTGGGGAAAAATATTCTTGATTTTTCTCAAAATGTAGGGTTTTACATGGGTTTTTTATTTTTTCCCGATTTTCCACCTAAAAGTAAGGAACTAGACTCATACGCGAGTATATATGGTATTTTTACCTTAATACTGTTTCCACGGCCTTTTTATTATTATTATTATTTCATTTCCATTTATTTGATTTCTTTCAGGCACTGGTAATACAAGTTCTGACGGCAGCTACAAACCTTCTTTTCTGACTGATCAAGAGCTAAAGCATCTTATTCTGGAAGCTGCCGATGGGTTCTTATTTGTTGTTGCTTGTGATACTGGAAGAATCATATATGTGTCTGACAGCGTTGCTCCAGTTTTGAATCAATCTCAGGTAAGTTGTACCTATTTTAGTATAAAACCGAATAGCACAAGATCTTTCTACGAAATTCTACCCTCGTCCGTTTTTTAAACGAGGCACAATTTTTGTGCATAATTATGACCAGAGGAATATCAAAATACGACCGAAAGTAACGGGAACTCGCGCCGACATCTTGGATTTTGGGTACGTGTTTTCAGTTTTCGTTTCATTTCTCAAGAACTATTTACTTGCGAGTAAAAACATTCATTATTATTTTTAACAGCATAAAATTACCTTAAAAAAAGTACCTACAGTAAAAAGTTATTTTTATGGTAGTTGTAAGAAGAGTGGAGATACTAATTTCAAAGCTCGTGAATTTTTGAAAAACAGACTATTTCTACCCTTGTTTTATTTTTGGGACCTTGCCTGTACAAATCACTTCATTTTAGCTCGGACTCAGGTTAAAAATCACGGACTCTGATTTTAAATGTCTCCTCACCTCCTGCAGCTACAATAACTATATAAACACCTTTTGAAAGGTAATTTTATGTTCTTTAATTTATTAACTAAGGATTTCACTCGCAAGTAAATAGCTTTTTAGATATGAAGCAAATACTGAAAGAAAAAAAAACCTAAAATGCAAGGTGCGGCGGTGCGAGTTCCCCCCTGCTTCCTCCCATATTTTGAACCTGGCAGAAACATATTTTCAAATCATAATTATGTGTAAAAATTGTGTTTTGTTTAAAAAGAAGCAAATGTGGATACAAATTCGTTAGTGGGATCTTAGACTATAACTCTTCAGCAACAAAATATATGTCAACGTTTTCAATTAAATAATACGTTTGATTGAAAATAATAATATTAGGAAGAAGACTTTTTTAGACGGTGAGGCAAAGGCGGGAGGGGGGGGGGGGAATCTGCGATTGCTGCCGACTTTTACCTATTTTCTGCAGCACAATCAGTAGGTTGCATATTTTGTTGTGTTTAAAAGCCGGCTGATAGTGTGCAGTGGCGGATAATGAGTTGTCTGTTATTTATCATGCGTTATTCGTTGCGACATGCCGATCGATGTTTAAAAACAAATCGTATTTAAACTAAAAAATAACTTCGTATTTTTGCTCAATATGGCTTGTATTGTATACTAATGAGAATATATTATGAAATGTTGTTTATGGAAAGCAGATGTTAAAAGATTGCGCAACAAATCACGTGTATTTCATCAAATGTGGCTGCAAAGAAACGCCAAAACATGCAAAAAATGCCATGTTTTCAACTTATTAAAACCACAAAAGGAGTGATTTTGAAAATTCAAAATAAAGTTTATACTTGATGCAAATTAAAAAAATATATATATATTTCAAGTTTTCAAAACATAGCACTTATGATTATTTCTTTTAGTTATTTATTTAGTTTTCCATTTCATTTTGAATTGAATTATCAAAAAATTTTAATTTTTTAAAAAATTTCTGAGCATTTTATTTTTTAGTTGAAAAATGCAATTTACGTTATAGAATATTTTAATCTGTGTGACTACTGAAACAGTTCTACTACTGAGATCTAAAAACTAATTCAATAGTCTTCAACTTTATCTATATGTATAGCCTGGAGCAAAGGAGGATCAGAGGGGACATGATTCAGTTGTTTAAATTTATCAAAATGAATGATGTTAATGGATTACAATTTTGCACCGAAAGCAGGACAAGGGGTCATTGTTTTAACTAATTCAAATCTCAGGCTAACCTGAATATAAGGAAAAACTACAACTTTAGTAAGGTTGTGGGCACTTGGAACAGCTTACCGGAAGAGGTGGTAATGAGCAAGGGGGTGAATAGCTTTAAGAGGGCCATTGATCTTCATTGGGGACTAATAAATTGACTAGGGAGAGCCTAGCTGGGCCAAGAGCCTGTTGCTGGTCGTCACTTTTGTATTTGTATATTACAAACAGAGGTGTGCCCAGGTGGGTCACCAGGGGTACTGCGGTACTACCATTAGCTCAAAAAAAAAAAAAAAAAAAAAAAAAAAAAAAAATAGACGAGGTTAAAAGTCCATAATGTTTTGCTGTGGCTGACTGGCAACAAAGCTTCTCCTAACCAGCTTCTACATCACATACACCCAGCTTTCATCATTTCTTCTATGCATTTTATTTATGCCATGATAATTTTTAAATAAATGTGTTCATGAAACGGTGCTGCAGAGAGGAGGAACTAATGTTTCACGAAATCAAGTCAGGTTCTAAATTTGATAAGAAAGAGCTCTTTCTGACACCCTTCAAATGAATTTTTACCCCCTTTCTTACACAAAGAAAGTTAAAACATTTTAACACTTAGTAAAAATATCAAGGAATATCATCATGCTTTTCATGAAAGAGAAATAAAGATACTCATGTGAAAATTAAAGGTGCTCAGTGACGTACCTATGGGGTCTAAAGCATCCCTGGTGAACTTAAAAGATAGCATCCTCCCCCCATAGCATCCTCCCCCCATACCACTTCATGGAAATTCATTACTGAAAATAACATTAGCAATTAATTATGAAATTATTAGAACCTAATCGTAAATAAAATATTCACGCAGAAGTAGGGGTATTCGGGGATTTCTCCATTAGAAAAGTCTCGAAATTGTAGTAGTAGTACAGACGCAGTTTCAGACGATTTTTGATAATGTGAGGCATCCGGAGGGAAGAGATTCGGGTTCCCTTTCCAGTAAATTTTGCAATTGAATTTCTAAAAATGTAATTGTAGATTATCTTGGACTGTTTTAAATGGGGGGGCTACAAGCAGGGGCGTAGCTAAGGGGGGGTTGGGGACAACCCCCCCCCCCCCCCGAAACGTTTGTCTCAAAAAAAAAGAAAAAAGAGAAAGAAAAAAAGGAGAAAAAGAAAAAAATCAAAACGACTTTTTTCTGAGTAACAAAGGTCAAAAACTCACTTTGCCCCCCCCCCCCCCCAATGCCATTGAAAATCTGCTCCATGAGTGACTCTCAAGTATAAAGACACCTCCCTCTGCTGCAACAATTTTTTGATAATTGAGTGAAATTGACACTTTGCTTCAGAAATGAGATTGATTTGTTACATCCACGTATATGTAGCCTTTCTTTGTCATAGATTCTGCAAATCGTTAAATTTGTTTAATTTTATGAGCGGCACAGTGGGAATTTCCCGCATACAGTCGAATCTGTATAGTTCGAATTTCACAGGAAAGAAAAAAAATCGAGAAAAAGAGGTTTGGAGATATGGGGGCTTTAAGAAACTTTATAGAAATTTGGAATATGATGGTGAAAATTTGAAATCGATACTAAAGACAATATGGGCTTTTGATATAAAATTCCTCTGTATCAGTTTTGTTAGGTATTTACTCCTTTATTACATTATTAAGTGCTTTATTGCGAGTTTAAGGAATCATTTTGACAGTAAAAGAAACTTTAAGCATATCTTTTTCAAGAAAAAGTCTTTTATTGATTTTTGGTCCCTGATTTTTTTTTTGGATTCATTATTTATCCTCTTGAGGTTAGCAATTGCTGAAAATCTAACTTGGCCAATATTCTACGATTTTCATTTTTTTCATCACTTGAAAAAATCTTATACTTTCTTGTCACTCCTATCATTTTGTTTTTCTTAGGAATCACAATTTTAAGAAAGAGAGAGCAACCAAAGAACAGTACTAATCCAGATAACAGAGCGAAATGGCTTTTAACTTGAATGACGTTTAACCATGAAATTGAAAAGTTTTACATGTCAAACCTCTGAATTTCACCCCTTTACGCTTCTTCCAAGAAAGTGCGCGAAACGACTGTCCTTTTGTTAATCTTCCTCGCATTGCTCCCTTTTTTCCACTGCTCCTCAGCTGTCCGCTCTTGAAGACAATTCCTCTGTTTCTGAGTTGAAGAAAATGTTTTTGTTTGCTACTTTAAAGATCACAGGGCTTCGAATCCGAAAATGATAGCATAACCGGAATGCGAGACGATAGAAGTTTTTGTTGATCTGGTCTCCTGTGTGTCAAAGGTCATAGTCAAAAACTGCCTTTGCTAACCAGAGTATCCATTACAATCCACATTGATTTTTCAACCAGTATTAACTAAATATTCTTTTGGAAACGTACAGCCTGTTTAGAATAGTACATTCTAAGTGAAAATAGCTGCATAATGAAGCGAGCAAAACAAGCTTTTTTAAACCCAAAGAAAAGAATGAAAATGACGAAAAGGATTGCTCTAAAAAGAGAAAGTTAACGTCGTCTGAAGAAAACGAAGTACAGTCTGCAAAGCCATCGGACCGTTCTAAAGGCAATTTTATTTTAATTCAAAAGAAAAATTGCATAGCATTACACGAATAAAATGTTTAAAAACGAAATTAATCTAGATTATTTCTGTTAGCTTGGTTCGCATTAAAAAGTAGAAAATAAAAGACTTCTGTTTATAACACTTGAAATTTGCTGTTGCTCTCTCAAATAGATATTTATGTAAATTCTAAAGCAGGTAATAAAATTAAAAATAAAAACTTGAGAGGAGAACAGATGGTATGCAGCTTTGAGCGAGTGACTTTCTAACATCTATATTTCTTCCTTAATTTTTTTTAAATTCAGGTTTTATTAACTGCTTTAGAATTAGCCCAAATGTAAATACATAAAAAGCAACATATAAATATAACGATATGAAAAGCAATTTCATTTTTTGCGGTTTATAATTCAAGAAGTCTTTTTTTATTTTATTTCATACTTTTAGTGCAAACGAAGTTAGTAAAAATAGTCTTTATAGTCTGATCACCGATGAGATTGAAAGCCAAACATCCAGTTTAAAGGCGGAAATGGAAGTATCTAGTATTAGCTTTCAAGGAGGCCAGCTTTTGTAGATGTGCGTTACCCTCTAAATTAATCAGTCACACTGAAATGAACGGAACACGCTCATCAGATATTTGATTTCCCCCTGATTTGGATAGACTGTTTTTGATAAGATCCCCGTTGCCAGAAAATTTCACTTTAAATTAAAGGTAGGGAAAAGAAAAATAAAGTTGAATTTTCCACAACATTAAAGACAAAAAAAAAAAAAAATTCTTTGCTTTTGTTTTGTTTGACACAAGCATCGGACTTGGGGCACCCCATTCCAAATATGTAAGATTCACCTCCCTCTTATTTCTTTTAATACTGAAAAAAAGTTAACACACACATACATACATACATACATACATTTTTTATATATATATATATATATATATATATATACTTATATAAGTAACCCCCCCTCCCCCCCCCCGAAAGTCGGGTCTAGCTACGCCTCTGGCTACAAGGGTTCTCTCCCTATAATATTCGAAATTATAGTTCGAGAAACGTAGTTTTAGACGATTTCAGGTGATGTTAGAGAGAGGAGAGATTCAAAGTCCTCTCTGGGAACTTTTGGAAATTGGAACTCTAGAAATGCTATTTTAGCTGACCTTCGATAATGTTAGTGGAGGAGATTTCGGGTACTTAGTCGGAACATTAACGAATTGAAGTCAAAATTTTAGGCAATCTTGAATGACCGAGAAAAGTTTTGAACTTTTCGCTATAGAAACACAGGTTTAGTTTTATCTTTTGTAATATTTTTGGGAGGAGTTTACTCCACTTTTAATTTGTAATTTTTATTGTAGGGTATTTAAATAATGTCCCTCACCTCTCCTAGTTAAGTCACTACAATGTAAAAGTATTAAGCTGACTCAGAAGATGCGCCATGCATGCAAAATACTTCTTTTTTTGGGGGGGGGGGATGCATTAGTGAGAGTCTATTTTTTCTTCTGGCTCTATTGAAACCAATTTTCTTCGAAAAAAATCATTAAAGTAATCCTCATATTTTTTCGAAATAATCTTGACAAATTATGATTCCTCTTCCTGTTACACTCTGGGAAAGAGTCACTCCTGTATCACTAAAAAGTATCACAAAAGTCGAAATTATTAAAAGTATTTTTACAGAGACTGCACATGCTTGTATTTCAAACAAGTAAAATTATCAGACTGGAAATTGAAAATTTCTCAACATTTATGACCAAAAATACTCAAATAGTTTTAAAAAAGAAAACTTGGGACTGAGTTTCCACAATAATTTTATCAGTAATTAAAACAAAAAAGAAGAAAGGGAAATAGCATAGAAAGGGAAGGAAGGAATATCTGAAACTTATCCTTTTACTTTACTTTACCAAAGGTAACCTCATGGGTGCAAGACCTTCCGTCTCAGGACGGATTTCCGTCTTGACAAAATTTTCGAGACGGAGGTCGGGACGGAAAGAAATTCAATGACTTTCTTTTAATTTTGAATGAAAAAAGAAAAATTGAGTGTTTGAAAAATATGCTTTAATATTACTGGACCGTTCCATAACCACGAATTTACATCGACATTCTCGCGGTTTTCCGCCATGTGCTTTTGGAGGAGTGACTTTTCGGCTCGCGCCGTTTGACTTTTTTTAGGTATAGCTTTATTTCCAACTCGCTGCATTGCAGACCGAGGAGTTGCTCGCTATTCTCTCTAATTTTTCGAAGCAATCGGCTCTAATTGAAAATTTAGCCTTTTCTCATGCTATTTTCGATCATCCTTTCGTTTTTTTTCATTTGTGTTTTTTTTTTTTTGCAAACTTGACACGCATAAATGAAAATTATGTACGCTCTTAAAATGTCTTAAGAGTTGAATCTGCATCACTGATTGAGAGTGATTGCTGACAAGATGAAATATTTTCGCCACAGTAAAGGGCGTCCACATACCATGTAAAACAGAAACTTATCAAGATTTTGAAGATTTTAATGAAAATGGGAATTTTGGAAATAATCGAGGGGGGGGGGGATTTCTAGCTGGTTGGAAACACCGATGGGAAAACCGTTCCTACATTTTTGACAATGACTTGAGGAATCATTAAATTCTAATGTCATCGATTCGAACACTCGCTAGAATGGAAATATGGGTGGGGGGAGGGAGAGAAAGGAAAGGAGAAAAAAAACGGCAGCACGAGTTTGCGAAAAATTACTGCTCTTGCAAAGAGGGTAATCTGTCCGCAAATTAACCCACGATACTAAGGTCTTAAAACGTTGATATCTTGCACAATCTAGGGGGTGTGGGGTTACTCACGGGTTACAGTAAAAAATATCGAAAAACTGAATTGAAAATATTTTTGAAGCTAGGAGTGGTTTGATATTTCTCCAGTGCAAACTCTTAAAAATTTAAAAGTCAAAAAGTTTTAGGCTGTCTCTAATGATATAAAAGTGGGTTTTAAAAATGAATCGAAGACTGGAGTCTTAAAAACACTAATTTAGGCAATCTTTGGTGAATTTATGAGAGATGGTTTTGGTGTTCTAACATGAAAATGTTTTGTAGCTGATGTATTAAAAACTATTTGAGGCTATACTTAAATAACTTAAGTTAAAGGGCATTTGCAACCCTCTCCCGAAAACTGTTTGTAATTGAAGTCTTAAATTTTTTAGGCTGTCTTTGGCAATGTCAAGAGGGAGGGAGGGGGCTCTCTTTAGGCGAAATTCCGAAATTGGAGTCTTAAAAGCGCAACTTTGAACCGTCTTGGGGTTCGGGGTTCTCCTTTCCCAAAAAATATTCAAAGCTGAAGTATTCAGAACTCAGCTTTAGGTAATCTTTGGAAGACTTAAGAAGAGGGAATTCGAAGGCTTTCTCTCAATACGTTTCAGAATTTAAATTCTTAAATCTTCGGTGATGAATAGGGGAAACCGCAAATTTTAGTAAAATTTAGTTCGGGGGGGGGGGGGGGGGGGTCTCTCTCTCTGGAAGCATTGAAATGCTATTTTGGCTATTTTTGAGTGAGTTAAGAGTTAGGGAATTCAGTGGTCTTTCTCGAAACATTTTCGAAATTGAAGTCTTAAAACTTTTGGGTTGTCTTTGGCGATGTTTTGGAAGGGAGTTGCTCTCTCAATAGAAAAATAAATCTTAAACAAAAACTTACCTACACTGCGTTTAGTAAACACAATGAGAGGGGGGGGGGGTATTCCGCACCCCCAGCCCGAAACATTTTAGTTTCTGAAATTTTAAGAGCTTTGTTTTGGGCTATCTTTGGATGACTTAAGGGGGAAGGATGTAGGAAGATTTTTTCAAAAAGTTTCCAAAATTAAAGTATTAAAATTTTTAAGGCGGTCATAAGTCATGTTTATAGGTAAGAGGGGTGCTATTCCTACAAAACAATTTAGAAAGTGAAGCCTTAAAAATTGAAATTTTAGGACATTTGTGGTGAAAGAGGAAGGGGTTCGGGAGTTCTCTTCTGAAAATTCTTTGATGCTCAAAAATATTTAAAGCGCCACTTTAGGCTATATTTGAGTGCCTTAAGAGGGATGCGATTCGGGAACCCTGCCTGGAGTTAGGATTCAGTTCCCCTATTTCTTTTTTTAATTAATGAATGTTGGAAAGGGTACCTTATTTAAAAAATATATCTACTTCACTGAAGCGATTTTTTATTACTAATTTCACCACCTGCTATCTTATAAAAGAATTCTTTTTCAAATGAAGACTGTGGGGGAATGGTGACAGTTCATTATCATTAGTCGGCCTTACCCTTCCCCCACCTTTCCTTCTTTTCTAGTTTGTTGGCGCTACCTTGGGTATTCTTTCGAATCAGAACTGATTTATGTTGCAAAAGTGAAAATCTTATGTCCTAAGCGATTTTATTGCTACAACAAAAATGTTTAGGATCGGCAAAAAACTAATGGTGGGATGCTGCAAAACGCTTTTACCCCTTACATTATCCAACATCGTCTAAAATTGCGTTTTTGAAACTTCAATTTCGAAATATTGCCGAAGAAGGGTTCCTGAAATCCATCCTTTCAATAGTGCATTCAAAAAGCGTATAAACGTTATGAAATTTAAATTACAATTTTGTTTTTAAATCTTCGATTTCGGAAAAGCCCATAGGCGTCTCCTCCCCCCCCCTCTTTCTTTAATATTTTTTGAAGGTTGCCCAATATTGTGATTTTGGGACTATCAGTTTGAAATAATTGATGTAAGAGTCCCTGAACCCCTCCTTTCCCTGAACTTTACCAAAATGGCCTACCACAGCGTTTTTTGGACTTCAATTTGAAAAAATTTCTGCCGGATTTTAGATTTTTTGGAATTATGATGTCAAAACACTTAAATATTACAATTTTAAGGCTTAAAATTTAAATGACACAGATTCCAAAACTGGCATTGTTAAAATCTGCAACATTTATACATACAAAATTTTCTATAAGCCCGCATGCGGGCGGGGGGGGGGGGGGGGGGGGAGCTGAAAATATTTTCCGTCTTGAACACATCACCAAACTTGCACCCATGGGTAACCTAGAAGAGTGTTTTTGAAGCTTTGATTCTGAAAGAATGGCGAGGGAGATTTCCCAAACCCAATCCTTTCCACTATTGGCATCAGAAATGGCTTTCACATATTTTGGATGTCAATTCCGTAAAGCTTTTCAGATTCCCACTCAAATCCCCGAGAAACGCACCCTATTTACCATTAACGATTGTCTAAATTTTGTTTTTAGGACCTCAATCTAAAATTTTCCAGGAATCCTCCAAACTGCCCCTCAACTTAATATCATCAAAGATTGTCTAAAATTTATTTTAAAGCTTCAATTTTGAAAAAAATTTCTGCCTGAATTCCCTGATAATATAATAATTGAAGATCATCGACAATTGGGGTCCCTGGCCCCGTTGAGAGGATGAAATAAATCTTAACTATTCCATTAAATATTTTAATATTATTTTCTCCTCAGCATAGATAAAAATGTTTTGGAATTTATTTAAGGAAAACAAACTCACACTCATAGCATAAAAATTGTATGTGTGAAGGGGGACACTTTTTACTGCCCAGTGTCCCTTTCAAAAACTATCTCTGTCTCTTTATGATGCAATCTTGCAGTGGAGGATTTTAAGAGAGGGAGGGGGCACGCCTCCCAAAGGAATAAAATAATTTTAACTATCCCATAAATATTCTTCAATTTATTTTTAACTAGCTCAAATCAAATTCTGCAAACTATTATTTCAAAAAAAAAAAAAAAACGCCAAGCATATATGAATAAAACTACTTTTGTTTCCTATAGGAGTAAAGTTGAAGTCGAAGGTCAGCATGAAAGAATACGTTTCACTGATTTAATTCACTGGTTTAGAATTTTGAAATTCAAAATTACATAATATCTTGATTGGTCCATCAATTCTTCTTTGTTAGAATCTGTAATTCTACCATACTGAGAACAAAAGTTGCATCTGCAGCTGAACGTAAAATGCGAAACTGATCTTAAAGTTTTAGGCCTGCATATATAATGGAGTTGGTTAAACCAATGGGCTAGGTGTATGAACCTGGTACCAGGGCCTGATCAAGACAAACTGGTGCCCAGGTCCTGGAAAGAAGATGTTGCCTCCCTCCCCCCATGGGAAAATCAGCACAATTTTAAAGTCGATGTTTTATACTAGATACCTAATATACTAAGAAATCTACACATTACTACAGAAACGTGGGATTTGAATACCAAACATTTGATAGCCACATAGTTAAAATTGCCTTACCTTAAGGTGAAAATGAGTTAAAAAAAACAATTTAAAACTGCAATAAACTAACTAATTCTGACATCAAGCTTTAAAAAGGCTTCTTTCTGGCTTTAACAGAGGCAAATGTGTCGATCACATCATCGAAATCTAATTTTGATGTCACAGAATTTTCAATGGTCAATACGGAAACGCCTGTAAATTATCCTGAGAAACGCAGCTTCTAAAACGATTTTTGATTCTTTTCAAAGCTGAAAAGGAACGTTCACTTTAACAGAAAAAAAAGGAAGTAAGTAAGTTAATTTAGGCTATTTTAGTGCCCCTAAATTTGTGGTGCCCAGGTCCGCAGACCCACGGGACCGTGCGTTAATCAGGCCCTGCCTGGTACTCAAGGAAATTTGCGTTAAGCGTAGTATCAGGTTTATTGATGTGTGGAGTAGATGTAAACGAGATTGGATTGCTAGGGATGGCCTACATCTGAGCTCTACAGGGGTCAAAATGGTTAGTGGTTTGATTTTAGAGGCTTCAGAATCAAAAAACTGAGTTGGAAATGGGGGCATGGTTTAAGGAGCAGAATTCGAAAGGGTACTAACTATCGGGATTTTAGTAGAAACGGAAATAGGGTGGCTAATAAGAGAAAAGATTTTAACACTTGGGATTCAAACAATCGTGCAGCATTAAATAAAAGTAAGATGGGCTTACTTAAGGTTTTTTATACAAATGCTCGTAGTATTAGGAACAAGATGGAAGAATTGAAAAGCATAATTAAAGACGAGAGGTTGGATATTATTGGAGTTACCGAGACATGGGCTACCGAAAGTGATGATGATTTATTATCTATTGCTGGGTATAATTTGTTTAGACAAGATAGAGTAGGTAAAAGAGGCGGTGGGGTTTTATTTTATGTCAGAGACACTTTAATTTGCAATGAATTGGTAATTAATGACAAACCTAATAAGATTGATATGGTTTGGATGGAGTTGATTAGTAATAAGGGCAAAAAACTACGTTTGGGGAATATTTATAGGCCACCCAACTTAAGCCAGGGTCAAGACGAACAGATGTTTAGTATTATTAGTGACATTTCTAGCAAGGGGTCAGTCATCATAATGGGAGATTTTAATTTTCCAGGAATTGATTGGAATAATTTTTACCATAGTAATAGCAGAGAAGAGGATTTTTTGAAAGTAATTGGTGACTGTTTCTTAGATCAAATTGTAACTCAGGGTACTCGACAGGACGCGATTTTAGATCTAGTTTTCTGCGACATGGAAGGCTCTGTTCAGGGGTTATGTGTAGGGGAACACATTGGAGATAGTGACCACAACAGTATTAGGTTTGGGATTAAATTTGATATGCACAAAGTAGAGAATTTTAGGTTTGTGCCCAATTTCAGAAATACTGACTTTGTGGCACTTCGGCAGAGTTTGAAAGCAGTTTTTTCTTCTGGATTGGACAATAGCGATGTGAATCTTCAGTGGGCAGAGTTTAAGGAAAATCTAGCAAATACGGTTAGGGATCAGGTTCCTTTTAGGAGAAAGGGTGTCAACACTAAAATTTGGCCAATGTGGTTCTCCAGGGAAACTAAAGACGCTCTAAATTACAAGCAAGCTGCTTTTCATAGGTTTAGAGAAACAGGTCACAGTGCAGATAGGCTCCAATATTGTAAGGCAAGGCGTAAATTTAAGTATTTGGTACGGATTCAGAAAAGAGAGTTGGAGCAAAGACTGGCAGATAACATAAACAGGAATCCCAAGAGGTTTTTTGCATACGCTAATTCGGGGAAAGTTCGAAATAGTCATATTGGGCCACTGGTTGATGAGCACGGAATTTTAATTCAGGACGATAGTGATATTGCTAATGTTCTTAATAACTTTTTTTCGAGTGTTTTTAACGATAACTGTATCTCAACAGTTGACACCAACAAGACACAAGCTATAGTACAGCTTGAGGACTTTGTATTTTCCAGGGATGACGTTTTACTTCATTTGAAAAAAATTAAAGAGACTAAGGCTCCGGGGCCAGATAATATTTATCCGAAAATTTTACTTGAATGTGCAGAGGAATAAGCAGATGTAATCGCAAACATTTTCAATGCTTCTTATAATTCGGGGACAGTGCCAGAGGACTGGAAGCTGGCTAACATTACACCGCTCTCCAAGAAAGAGTCTATAGGGAGTGCGGGAAATTATAGACCTGTGAGTCTAACTTCGGTGGTTTGCAAAATTTTTGAAACATTGATGAAAATTAAGATAGTAAATTTTCTAGAGACTAATAATCTATTGACTAGTTTTCAGTACGGTTTTAGGAAAGGTAAATCTTGTGCAACTAATTTATTACATTTCTGTGACAAAGTTACCATGGCTTTGGACAATAAGAAGCCTGTAGATGTTGTTTACATTGATTTTCAAAAAGCTTTGATAAGGTACCGCATGTTGCTCTACTTAGCAAATTAGCTGATATAGGAATAGGAGCGAAAACTTTCATTTGGGTAAAAAATTGGCTGACTGGAAGGAAACAAAGAGTAGTTGTAAGGGGAAATTATTCTAATTGGAGTGAGGTCTTAAGCGGGGTTCCTCAAGGATCAGTGTTAGGGCCTGTTTTGTTCTTTGTCTTTATGAACGATATTCACAAAAATATTTCTGGGAACATGAATTGTTTTGCTGATGATGTCAAAGTTATGGGGACTGTAGGAAATGAAGAACAAGCAAATCAGCTGCAAGAGGATCTAGATCAGCGGTTCCCAACCTTTTTAGTTGTGCGGCCCACCAATTTCGTAGAAAACACCATTGAGGCCCACTAAGTACTATATATTATTTGCGCAGCCATAATTTACCTTCTGAAGGAGGGGGGGGGGGCATCTGCTCATAACTGTCCTGAAGTGTAAATAATATACCGTATTAGGATTAAAAGTGAGTTAAAAAGAAGGAGTTCTGAAGAGTCCTTTTCCCCTCATGTTGCACCACTGATGTAAATATACTGCAAAGAACAATTTTTCAAAATATTTTTTAAGAAAGAAAATAACTTTTTAACATTCACTTAGTTGGCATAGCTGTAAGAAAACTCGAAAACAAGTCATCTAAGCTAAAGCTCCATCGAAGACGCTGCTTTTTCTCCACCAGAGAGTTGATATCTGGTTTGAACATGGATAGTTTTAGTCTCAAATAACTCGTAACATTCAATGCATTTCTATATGATTTTTTTTTTAACTGCAATCAAAAGTCTCAATCAAATAGGTATGTTGTCGAAAAGCCCCTCAAGTGTCTCAATACACTGGTTAGTCATGCCATAGTTCAACAAAGGAAGAGCATTTCTAACTTGAAGTTAGAAGCTAATACTAGTTTCTTTGGGCAATTTTCTTTGAAGGAGTTTCTGATTCATTAGATTTCATCTTCTATTGTAGGGGAAAGTTCCCAAGAAATATGAAAAATCTTAATCTTCAAGTTCCTTATTTACTATTAGTTATTGGCTTTTGAGTGACGATACATTTAAAAAGTGAAATTTTCGCAAAGGGCGGAAATTGAGACCCCAAGATTAATTTTGGTTCTGATTCTCGACCAGTGTCCACGGCCCAGTCGCACGCTGTTCGCGGCCCACTTGTGGGCCGCGGCCCATTGGTTGGGAACCGCTGATCTAGATCATATTACGGAGTGGGCTGATAAATGGGGTATGGCTGTTAATGTTGGGAAATGTCAAGTGCTACATTTAGGGCATGGAAATAAGTGTACAAGTTATTATTTGCAAGGTTCAGTCATTAGTCAGGCAGACAAAGTTACTGATCTGGGGGTCCTAATAAGTCAGGATTTAAAGTTTAGCCAACAGTGCAGCATTGCTAGCAACAAAGCCAATAAGATGCTTGGGTTTATCAATAGATCTATTTCAAATAAATCTAAAGAAGTTCTTCTGCCCTTATATAGAAGTTTGGTAAGACCTCATTTGGAGTATGCTGTTCAGTTTTGGTCTCCTTATCTTAAGAAAGACATTAATGTATTGGAAAGGGTTCAAAGGCGGGCTACAAGGCTAATAAGTGGACTTTCCCACTTAGATTATGATTCCAGGCTTAGAAGGCTAAAAATGTACAGTCTTGAGCAAAGAAGAGACCGAGGGGACATGATTCAGCTGTTTAAATTTATTAAAACGAAAGATGTTACGGGGCTAAAGTTTAGCACTGAAAACAGGACAAGGGGTCATTGTTTTAAGCTATTTAAATCTCAGGCTAACATGGATATTAGGAAAAATTATTATTTTAGCAGGGTAGTGGAACCTTGGAACAGCTTACCGGAAGAGGTGGTAATGAGCAAAGGAGTAGACAGTTTTAAGAGGGCCATTGATCTTCACTGGGGATTGTAAATTGACTAGGACCAGTCTAGCTGGGCCCAGAGCCTGTTGCTGGTCGTCACTTTTGTATTTGTATTTGTATATATTTGATTCAGATTCTACTTTCTCAGAATTTGTTAAAAAATATTTCATATTTACAAATCATTATGTAGTAGAAGACCGTTATAACGCACACCTTGGGACCAAAGCTTTTGCGTTATACAGGTTTTTGCATTATATAGATCATTTCACGAATTTTGAAACTAATATTCAGAATAAATCTATCTATTAGCACTTCAGAATGAGTTTTATCTGCAATGAGTATTAAAGCACCAATATTACAATTTGTCATTCACAAGTAAATATGTTTCACAATCATAAGAAAGTGAATTATCCTGCACTTCTGCTAGCTTCATGGTTTGCGCATAACAGCTGCATTTTCAAGAGCCATCTGATATTTTCTTTTTACTGTGAACGCTAATTTTCATTTTAAAACTTTGAATTAAGATGGAAAGATGGAAAAATTTTAAAAATTTAATTTGCCTTACAATTTTTATGCTTTCAAGAAAAAACAGAGGGAGTTTTTTAACTTCAAAACCTATTGTTTACTTCTGAAAAGTAGTGCGATTATAGAGAATAGCGTTATATAAATCGGCGTTATAACGGTCTTGTAGTACATTGTATATAGGTACAAAGAACCATCCCGTGTGAATAATTCAATTTTGATTAAAAGTGCAGATGTTGGTGATTTTTGTGCTTAGTGAGGCAGAATTAACATTGAAGGAGCTTAGAAACCTTTAAAAATAACCTCCTGAAAAGTTTGCTATGGAAAATTGAATGGGAGGGGAGAAGGTTGCTTTCTACTCTCCAGTCCCCCCCCCCTCCAGAAACTATTTCTGTAGCTGCTCCTGTGTAGCAATCACACCACAAAATTAGGGATAAATTTAGCATTATGGATATGTAGTATTCCAGTATGTAGAAAAAAAAATGTTAAATGAATTTATCTAAAATCATGTATAAGATTTACAAATAATACAAATACAAAGACCTGCAACAGGCTCTGAGCTCAGCTAGGGTCGTCCTAGTCAATTTATTAGTCCTCAATGAAGATCAATGGCCCTCTTAAAGTTATCCACCCCCTCGCTCATTACCACCTCTTCTGATAAGCTGTTCCAAGTGCCCACGACCCTACTGAAGATGTACTTTTTCCTAATTTCCTGGTTAGCCTGAGATTTGAATAGCTTAATACAATTACCCCTCGTCCTCTTTCCATGCAAAAATTTAATCTATTAACATCCTTCATTTTGATAAATTGAAACAACTGTATCATGTCCCCTCAAATTCTCCTTTGCTCCAGGCTATATGCCTTACATATTAAGTCTGGAATCTAAATCTGAAAGTCCCCTTACTAGTCTAGTTTAAAATCATTATCCTTTTGTATGACTGAAATAATTTTTTAAAAACTCTTCTGAAAGGATATTTTTTTAATTTAGAAATAAATTATTTTTAATTTAAGGCTGACTGGTTCAATGCTTGTATCTTTGATCTTGTCCATCCTGATGATTTGGAAAAAGTGCGAGAACAACTGACGACGCAAGAATCTCCTAATGCTGGACGCATTCTTGATTTGAAAAGTAAGTCCTTTTGCCTATTGGGCTTTTCCTCTAACTCTCACCATACAGTCTTACATACACTTCATACTTCCACTGAAGTAGAACACTCATTCATTTTAAATGACATATGTTGCTGATTTTAATTGGTTCTCTGTATAATGACTAATTTTTTGCTCTCCTGGACCCTACTCTGTAGAAAATTCCTTTACATGGACGACAGAGTTCTTAGTTAAGGACAATTTTCACAAGAATTAAATGTTAACAGTGCTTTGGAATTAACACATTAAAAAATAAAGATATACAGTCGACTCTCGATAACTCAAAAGTCCCAAGTTACCAGTTAAAACCTTCAAGCTATTGATGGTTGTAGTTATGGGAAGTTCCCACAGCCTTCTCAAAATAATCTTCAAGAACTGTGTTTTATTATCAGAAAATTTGATACCAATCTGAGAAGTTTTAATAATTCTTTATTTTATCTACTTATTTCTTAATGACACTTCATATGCGTGACTTTTTTTTTTTGGATGTTTGCTTTTTTTAAAAATTAATATTATTATTTATTTTTTCATAATTGTGATGAAACGTCCTGCTATCTTTAATATCAATTTTAGTGCTTTGTGTATATTTATATTTCTTTTTTTCTTTTCAGCTGGAACCGTAAAGAAAGAAGGTCACCAATGTAAGTAATTGTCATTTAAGGCACTTTGCATGGTTATTTATAAACACTTTCCTCCATATATTCTTCCACTTTTGTATTTTTAAAAGCGTTGAGAAAACACATTGGTCTAGGAATAATTGTATTCTGGTTATGCACCATAGTTAATTTACATCAGCATAGTGTACATTTGTCCGATGTTTTCATTTATATTTTTTGATATGTTAATGATTGTGTGATCAAAAAGTGCATTTAAAGATTTTTTTTTAATTCCAAAAAATAAAAAAAAAATGTAAAGTTTCTATGCTACCATGTTTTGTTTCTTTGAATAATTCTTTAAAATTGCTTCAGCATGAGTAGAATATGGATAATTGTGTCTCCTCAAGTTTCTATTTTACTTCTTGTGTGATCAATGGTTTTAACTTGCTTTTACAAGAGCAAAAATTATATATTGTTGCATTTTCTTGTAATGCTTGTATAGTACTTTGCTTGTAATACAAACAGCCAACTATCTTAAACAATTATCAAGCTAAATAAAACCTAATACTGAGATCTCCTATGGAGCACCCTGTTGATATTATCATTTTAATGCAATAACTTTTTGCTGTTTTTTTAAAATTATTATTTAAAAAAGTATCTTGAGCTTAAAAGTGTGAACTAAGGTTTTGCGCTGAGTAGTCCCGAAGTGGATGTATCACCACTGTACTTTCAACATTATATCAGTAATAGTTGAAAGATGTTATACAGCTATCTTGAAGTTGTTCAGAGGCGTAACTTGGCCATGTAAAGTGGGGGGGGGGGGGGGGCAAACTTTTTTTTTCAAGGGAAATTTATTTGATTCATATTCTGCCATCCAACCAAAATAATGAAAAAAATTACTTTTTCAAAAAATAAATGAATAAATTTAAGAAATCATAATAACTTTTAATGCAAAGTATTAAAACAGAACCAAGCTACAAAGAGTAGTGCGCACATACATCCGGTGAAGTTTTTTAAAAAAATGAAATTTCTCTCCAAAAAAACTTGCTGACCCTCTTTTCTTGTTGTGTTTCTAGTTTACACGATCAATGGCACCAAACAGTTGCGCTTACGTTTTGTAATCCTAAAATTCAGATTTATTTTTCTAAGTTGCGTTACTTTTAATTCGCGAATTATTCCATGGACTATAGAAAGCTCAAGAAATTCTAAGTACTTTGGAAAGGATTTTTCTTTCTTCTGAAGTTGTTTTCCAGGATCCCAGGAATGAAGACTCTGTACAGTGATGCCCTGTACCAAAGTGATATTTTATTTCAGTGACACAACCAGAAACAAATGGAGGGAGGGGGGGGAGGGCACATCGAGAAACAAAAGAAAAATGGAGATCTGATAGGAAAGGGGGGTCCAAAAATTTTGAAACTTGTAGCTTTAAAAACGCAATTTTAGACTTTCGTCGATGTTAGGGGAAAAATAGGTACAGGGGTCTCAGCGGAATTTCTAGAAATTGAAGCTTTAAAAACCTGATTATAGACCATATTTATCGGCTTTAGGGCAAGGGAAAGAGCTCAAGGGCTGTCCCCGATCGAATTTTGTTTAAGTTGAATTCAATTCCTCCCCCCCCCCCCCCCCCCCCCCCGCTTTCGACATTGAAGTTTCAAAAATGCAATTTTAGACAAACGTTGAACATTTTACAGGAACTAGGTTCTGAAACTCTTCTTTGGTAAAGTTTTCAAAATTATGGTGCTAAAAATTAAAGCAATGTTTTATATTCAGGGGTTATTCCACTTAAAACTTTTGTAAGTATAGTTCAAGAAACCTAATTGCTTATGATGTCGGAGAAAGTCGGTATAGGGACCCTTGCCCGAATATTTTCTGAAATTCAAGTCTTAAAAATGCGATTGTATTGTAAGGCCATATTTTGTAATAGTACAGCAGTAATTTTTCAAAATTAAAGCTCCAAAAACGCAATTTTAAGCGATTCTCGATGTTGTTCGGTAATTGGGGTATTTCCTCGCAAAATTCACGAAACTGAAGACTGGAAAATGAAATTTAAGATGCTTCGTAATGTTTCCGGTGTATGAGGGGAGAGGAGGGGTCTTTGGAGGAGCAGTATTTTCGACACTTTCTTATTATCAGACGAACAAAAAAAAAAGAAGAAATAGGACGGGAGAAGGGGGGGGGGGTATACCTGATCAATAAGCTGATACTTTTGAGTACTTTTAATTCAAAAATTTATTTTTAAAAGAAATTAAGATCTTCCCCTAACATTACTATTAATTTCTAAAAATCAATTTGTTTTCCAAAGACGTGTTTCTTTTCTTCTCATCAATAATAAAGGTTTTGAAAAACATTCAACTCAGCATTCTGGGGGAGGCTGTGAGCTCCTTTCTGATTGCACCACTGTTCTACTTTGACCCATGTATTACATGGTTGGCTGTTCATTCATGTTAGAGCCAGTTAAAGGATTAAAAGTTAATTTCACATTAAGGAAAACTTCGGGAATGCGAAATGTCCGCTCTTTTTCGAAAACACTTATTTTTTGGGCATGTAATCCTAGCTTATTACCTAAATTTAGTAAACTAGGATCACATGCTATATATATTGGGGGGGGGGGAGGTTCGTCATCACTTTGGGATCAGGTACACGGGCCTCTTCTGTGCTTCAGATTGCGCTGTTGTGGTGCAGTTTAAAAATAGATAAACTATAGGTTGAAATTACTAATTGGTGGTTGAAGACTAGGGTACAACTTTCGCATATAATTCATAACAATTGCATTGGTAATATGCGAATTACATTTTATTGTTTGAAAATAAGGTATAGATCATTTGACAAAGAATTTTAAAAAATCCTTTGCTCAAAAACTAGGGTGGCAAAATAATAACTCTGCACATGGCTCAAAAAAGGTGGGGGCACTTGCCCCCCTATGCCCCCCCCCCCTAGTTTACGCCAATGAAGTTGTTTACCTCACATTTTTATCTGCAAAAACATGGCACAGAATTCAGCTATGCCACGACATAGATGGTGTCCTATTGATGTAATTCATAAGGTTTCAAGCATGGGGGGGGGGGGGGGTGCTGAATTTCAAATAAAAAAATTATTTATTATGTTGAAGAAGTGGTGGGGAGATGGAAGGAGAAGAGAATAATTATATCTTGAAGAGGGGTGACAAATACATGGATGTCATATTATGGTGTATGATATAAAGAATCATAGATAAAAGATAACGAAGATTGGTGTACTTATCGATACATGAACGGTTATTTGAAGATGGCCGGATCGTAAGTGATTCCTCTCGCATTCATGGCTGTAAAGGAGGTTTTCAGAAATGTCATCACGGAGTATTTTCTTGACGCTAGCATTCCGGGAAGAATATAAAGATAGTGAAACTTGAAAATGAAAGCAAAATCATTTACCACAACATTATTTTCAAAACCTTCCCGATCGTTTCCACTTTTCTTGGTTTACCTCCCATTGCGTTGTCTCAACGATATGTCGCAAAAACCCAAATCCGCGGTGATGAGAACAGTTTCCTTTTTTTAAAAAAATACCGTATGCACAACTATGGTAATGTAATAAGAATACCAGACTCAAACATGAGGAGTCAGAATTTTCATAAAAAAACAGTTTTTTAATTTCAATTAATCTTCATAATCAAAACAAAACAGTGGCGTGTCTCACAATTAATATTCAGAAAATTAATACCAATCCTTCAGACGTAATATTTTCTTACATCAGAAAATCTTCAATTCCAAATTCTTTAAAAAAACACAAGTGCCCGACTATATTCATGCAACAGATATAGCTTCATACCAACGTTAGCACACAGAAAATATACCTTTTTTTTACCAATATCACACTTTCTGTTCTGGCCCCATACACATCGAAAATAAATTCAGATTACTAATGTTCTTGAAAAGTGAGCACATAGCAAAGCGGCATTTCAAAATGCAAAACTTCAATTTCAACCGACCAGTGATAAGAAAGCATCGTTAGCGAGTCTCCCAAAGATTTAGAGAACAAAAACTAATTCCAAGTTTACTTCTGATAATTATGGAAATTATTGCATGCTTTTTACAACACTATATCTTTTTTTTTCATATTCATTTAATTTCATGCCGAAGAATTCACGGCAAAGGCCCAAAATTTGTAAGTTACCATAATACTCGGTAGACCTTTTGATTTGTTCAAAGCATTCAGTTCATTCATTTTCTTATCAAAAGAGCCGATTCCATGGCAAAAATTTCCAACTTTTAAATATAGAAAATAGTCCAAAATATACAAATTTTCAAAGATTAGTACTTATCTGTAGGCATTCCGGACGAAGAGTACTTTCCCATTATGGTCATCAGTTGACCTTGCGTAATCGTTCCCCGATGCTCGTTCTCATGGCATGTTCAGAACGGAACTGTACTCATACAGTCAACAACGCCACCATCTCACACGGCAGCCCGATCTCGTCTCACCGAAATTCCGATAGCGTCCCCCATTCCCTCAAACTCTGTAGACCCCGTAGGGTGCTACAGCAAAAAAAACTCAAAACGGTTACAACGAACCAAAGCATCTAGAAAAATCTGGAATGATAAACAAAAACCAATTCTAACTGACAGACAGCTCATACAGGGAGAAAGTTATCATGACGTCACAGACTCGGAGCAATTGGCGCTCCGCCAACAGGGCGACACAATCAGTTACGCAAAAAGAACCAAACACCATGCAAGGAGCGAGGAGAACGCAAACCGATTCTGAACAGCACTTTTCGCCAGCGGAAATCACGAAATCGAAACAAAACAAATCGTGGTGATGCAAACTCACCACAGGGGGGGGGGGGGTAGATACATCTTATAGGATATATCCGTTACTGGATTAAAAAAAAAAAACAAGTATTTTTTTCTGGAAACTTTCAGAAGTGGATTGCATTCTATTGAAGTAGAGTTCAGGTTCTTCATAAAGTTCAGGAAATGAAACAAGAGTATAACTTGTTTCGTGCCACAATTGGTAAGTCTGTTACCCTGGATTTGCCTCATAATTACTATTTACCTATAACTAATATAATGTTGAAAACAAAGGGGGGGGGGGTGTAAGCTTACTTTCGGACCACTCTATGTAGTCACTAATAACATATAACTTTGATTGTATTTTCCTGAAAAAAAAATGCACTGATTTGAAAAATCAAGTGTTTATAGTTGCATTTGAAAATAAATAATAGGGAATGATAATTATATCAATTTTCTTATCACTGTTTTCTAATATTTTAACAACAATATCGAATAAATATAATGTTCATCACATTTTCAATTCAAGTAATCCGAGTTTTATGATAATAACATGAGAATCACTGCCTTTATTTTTTTATACTTATTAATATTTCATTTTACAGCATCAATGCGATTATGTATGGGGTCTCGAAGAGGCTTTATTACCCGCATGAAGATTGGCAACTTTCAGCCAGAGTGTTCTGGTCATTTGCACCGTATTCGACAGAGGAATAGTTTAGGTCCGTCTACTGATGGCAATGCTTACGCAGTTGTGCATTGTACAGGATATATAAAGAACTATCCCCCTAGCGGTAAGGAAATAACCTGTATCACTCCAAATCAGCATCGAAATTTTTCTCCATTTGTTATTTTTACTACCGTATTACCCCGCATTATCCGGCATGCTGGAAAAAAGCGAGGTTCCACAGCATGCCGGGAAATTCGAATTTTCCGGCATGCCGGATAATTTGAGGTTAATTTTGCAACAAAACAAAAGTAAATTTCCTCATTCCGTTTCAAAAAGAAAGCAAACCACTGTATGAAAAAATAAATAAATCCTGAAGGTTACCTTCTTTAAAATAAAAAAAAGTGTTGCATATAATATGTGCTTGTTATTTCTAATAGGTCATTATTAATGAATTTACTTATATACCAATAAAGTAATCAATTTGAAAGCAATCATCGTTACTGCGATTTGCTCATAATATTTTTAAGCAAATTATTTTAGGTTTCTTTTAGAGAGGTAAGTTTAATTTTTATTTATTGAATAGCTATGGTAAATTCTTTAGTGCTGGTTTAGAGGCGGTAACTTACTGCTCAAATGTTTGCTTACTTAGTTTTAATTTAATTTTTGTTAAATTATTCGTTATTAAACAATATTTCTCTTGTTAGAAGGACAAATGACATTGTTAGTAAATATTTTTCAAAATTAAACTGTTTATTAGTACTAATAAGATGTGTATAGAACTAATATTCATTTTTAAGCTGAACATATATTTTTTATAGTGTTAATTTTTTTTCCAAACCTCGAATTTTCCAACATGCCGGAAGGGACCAGGCATGTGTAATTGAAAATTTGGCGACCCCCGAATTTTGCGGCATGCCGGATAATGCAGGGTAATACGGTACTTACTTTCACATGGAAAATACTTTTCAGAACATCATTTAAAACAAGAAAACAAGGTTATTAAAACGTATTTCATTTGGGAATGTATAAGTATAGTTTATTTGTCTGAAATGAATTTACTGTTTAAGATCTTGCATGTGTGGATTTCTACAATGGATTAAGATCAGCCTGAAGAATAATCTACATTTAAAATACTGTTGTAGAATAAAATAAAAATTTTCTTACATTATTAAATTGTTTTTCTAATCATTTATTTATTTTCTTAAATCCTTGGAAGTTTCTGTGTATTAGGTGCATTAATGAATTTTTATTATTTTTGACATTATAAACTGATTCATAGCAAATTTTCTCATCACCACATGTGTGATTGAGATTCACTTTATATATATATATATATATCTCAAAATCAATAACATTAAGTGAGTTATCCATGACTATATTAACATTTTTTTTTCTTTAATTTCTTATGCCATAAGTTTATTGTGTTGAAAAAAATCAAGCTTATTATTTATTTTGGCTTTATTGTGACTTTTAGTGCAGAATATATTCTTGAATAATAACACAGAATTTGTTTATTTTAAACTATAATTTCCAGCTTAAATTTTATAAGTTGATAGGAAAGACTAGGAATTAGAGCATTTTGAAAGAAAATGTTTCAAGTCATTAGTTAAAGTTTGCAAGTTTAAATTAAAAATGCACACTAGTTATTTCTTCTTTTTCTCTAAGCTGTCAGTATTAACCAAAAACATGTAATTGAAATTTTACATGAAAATTAATTCAAAAAAAATTCTTTTATTTGTATTAAAATATGAAACTTTTGTGGAATGTATGTTTTCTTCCAATGCTCCCAATTGTCTCTAAAAAAATGTTTACAATATCAGGATTAATTCTTGAGCTATTCCAAAAAACAGAAATAACTTCAATCGCCCCTCCTCCCTCCCACACATAAAACAAATTTCTGCCAACGATCCATTCATTAGTTTCTAAATGCATTGTAACCAACAGACTGATATAATAAATTTTTCATATTACAAATACAATACTAATACAAAATTTATGTGGTAAATATATTTTTTTCTTCAAATTCTTTTCCAGTCCCAATATGCAGCATTAATGGAGTTGAAATTCCTATTTTATTGATAGAGTTAGACATTGAATTTTCACTTCATTTCAAATTTTGGTTTGAACAGTTTTATTGCATTTAAAAATACAAATTCATATAAAATTGTATTACTTTTATGTTTTTTATAAGTTTAAACAGTTAAAACATTTGAAATCGTTTGATTAGATCTTTTGCCTCCAGGTGTACAAATTGAACGATTAGACCCAGAGGATCACGGAGCTAGCCATTGTTGTCTTGTAGCTATTGGAAGACTGCAAGTGACAAGCACACCTAATAACAGTGATCTCATGGGCTCTAATTCATCGAATGAATTCATTTCAAGGCACAATATTGAAGGAAAGTTTTCTTTTGTCGATCAAAGGTGAGAATTTGCTTAATAAACTTGAATGCTTTTTGCTGCATTGTCATAGTTGTTACGTTACAAATTTTCAACTTTTGAAAGCATGTAAAGAATTTGATTAAAAGAAACGAACTATTACTACATTCTGGATCCCTCATAAAATCTTATGAGTGCTAGGACTGAAATGATACTGAATTTTTGGAAAATGTTGTTAACAGTATCCCTTCTTTTGGATGTAGGCATAATTTATTTGATACATTATATACCAGTCTAAACCGAGTGGGTGAACTTGGCCTTTTAATCCTTATAATCGATAAGTGCCCATTTCCTTTTATTTTGGCAGCATAATAAAAAAATATATATATACAGTGAAGCATCGCTTATTTGTTTCTTTTTTATATGGTTTAATCATTTGTACACTTTTGTAATCGGTTCTGTTAGAATCTCATTGTATATTAATGTATACCTATTATGCATTTTTTCATTTATACGTTCTTTTCATATAGTCCTTTCAAAAACATGCTTCATTGTACATAAGCAAACCAGCTGGTTCTTGAATTTTTAAAGTATTCAAGAAAATTCCTGAGAATTTTATTTTTAAGGAAGGCATAATTTATTTGATTTATAATATTATGATTATTTTATTTTTAAGGCTGGGGCATCAAAAAGACAAATGTTTATGTTATTTAATTAAAAAAGTAATTGTGGACAGAATTTCAACAAGAATGATATTTCATGACTTTTTTAATACAAACAATGTTCTAAGGAGAACTAGTTAGTAATATAGCTGAGTGTTGAATGTTGAATTGAGATTAGCAATGTGGCTAGTTATGATATGTCTTCCTGAAAATTCTCATTACAATAGGAAAACAATTTCTTATTAACATCAATAGCTCTTCCGAAAATCTCCATTAGAATAACTGCCTTTTAAAAACGTTTTTGAAATAATGACATCAGTATCTCTTAAATGTTCATAAAAATAAGGGCAAAAAGTTTTAATTGAAAAAAGGACAATAATTTCTAAATCCCTTCATTCCAATAAGCACTATAGTCCCTAAAAATCCCAATTAATATTTAGGGTATCAGTTTTTGAATTTTATTAGTAATTTCCCAAAAAATCTCAATTTGTATAAGTCAACAGTTGTTGATAAACTCATTTAAATAAGAGCAGCAGTTTCTAAAAATCTCTATTATGATAAGGAAGAGTTAAAATCTCAACCATAATAAGGGCAACTGTTCTAATATCAACATCATCAGTCCTTCTAAAATGCCCCTACTGTCTAAAAAAATGAACTACATAATGTATCTCAAGTAATCATCAAAAGAAGGATGACAGTTCATATTAAAATCCCCTTCATCCCAACAAAGAAAGAAAAATCAGTTTACAGTCATGTATTTACACAGATATATAATCATTATTTAAACATCCATAATTCGTGTGAATTGGAAGTTTACTGGAAATATGTTAACTGAACAACAAAATTCTAGGAACTGATTGTAAAATAAAAGGTGACGAATTTGCTAAACTGTATTTATTTAATTATTTCATGGCATTTTATTCAGACAAAACTCTAAATGCTGTTTTTAAAAATTTAAGTTCTCACTAGTGTCAATTTGGATTTTTTCTAGGGTTCAAGGTGTCTTGGGATATCAACCTCAAGAACTCCTAGGCAAAACATGTTTTGACTTCTTCCATGCAGAAGATCAGACGCATATGAAAGAAAGCTTTGAACAAGGTTATTCTTCTATAATTATTTTTATTAGTAATTTATCTATTTCTTAAATTAAACTTGGTATTTTTAAATATTTACCATATTTTACATTTTTGAGCTTTGTATCAATATTTTTGTAATTTCTTTTTCAAAAGATTAAAATAAAAAATAAAAAAATTGAAATCAATGTCAAAAGTGTAGCAGTAGCGACATATTTTTTTCTAACACAGATAGCCCTGCCTGCTCTAACAAAACACAGCCTCTTACTACAATAGTTTCAGTTCAACAAAATAGGCTGAATTATGGAAACTCTTGTGTATCAGTTTTTGTATAGCACTATTTCCAGAGCACTTGATATCATTGTTTTGTATAGCTTATTCCAAAACCAGCTAACCTAAAACTATTGAGAGAAGGAAATAATGTACTATAGTGACTTTACATCAGACGGTTTATACTTGCAGAAATGTGTAATCATAGTTTACAGGCTGACTGTAGTTAGACTTCTGGTAGATATATTTCAGAAAGTTTTAAAATTTTTGCTAAGTGTGATTGGTTGGCAGATTTTTCTTCATTAGTTTTTATTTCATTGGCACCTGGAAATAATGCCACAAAAAAAAAAAAAAAAAAAAAAAAATTTAGTCTGCATAATTTTGTTTTAAAGACTAGTTTTGGGTTATAAACCATGCTTGATAAAAGGAAATAAACACCCGTCATTTGAAAATCAAATTCTTTAGAAGCAAGATACAAATTTTGGATTGTCCATTAAAAGGTTTTAAAAAAAAACCGTTCATATTGTAAAAGTACTTAACACAAATGAAGCAACTGTCCTTGGTTTTAAGAAAAATGAAAGAGAAGTAAAATGCAGTTGTGGAGTCTCTCTACAGTGTCTGCAACAGCTCTCCAAATGCCAGTAAAAGTGAAAATGGAATATGCTATCAGCAATTGAATCGATGATACTTGTTAAATAAGAATTCCAAAAGTAAAATAAATAAAAATAAAACAAAAAGCATTTGAAATTTTCAAACACTAGAAAGCACATGCAAAATCTTCTATCAATCCTCATTTTGTGCAAGAAAAGGTTGGTTTAAATAACAAAAAAACGTTTTGCTATTCATATCAAAAAAATGCTGTCTTGCATGCCCCAAATCTTTGGCTGTTTCCTTCTCTGAGAAACCAGTGCACTGCATTTGAACAATCATCACTTTTTCAACCTATGACAAATCACTGATTTTATTAGTTTTTGAGAGAGTATGGCAGATGAATGCAACACATTTAACTGATTTTAAGCTGCTAATACCTTACCTCTTTGCAGGGGCGGCATTTCAGCATTTAATTTGGGGGGTCGAGATTCTTAAATATTTGTTCTACCACAGTGCGGTACCAAGCACATATTAGCTAACTGGAAGTAGTCATAAAATCGGTTTAATATGAATAAAAATTAGTGTTTAGAAATAATTAAAATTTTGATTCACTTTCTAATAAGTTATACAAAACATCTCGATACTAAAGTTTTTATACCTTTTGGAAAAGTTTTAAATGCATGATTTTTGGAATTCGGAAGAGCACGGAATCGTGTTACTAATTTATCAGTGCCCAGTGTCGTGCTGTTTTGCCAGTACAGCTAAATATAAAAGATGGTGGAAAAGCTCATGCCATTTAGCATGTATGACTTCGTTTGAATATTTTGCCCATTGTGCTTCGAAAATAATTCTCTAACCTCCTGAGACATAAAAAATCTTTCTCTACTTGCTAATAATTGAAGTAACAAAGTGATGCATGAGAACTCTTTTTATATCTTGCTCTTCAAAATCACCCAGGGCAACTTCAAAAATTGTGAGTTGCTTAATTTTTTATCAGTGAATAATCTAGCCTCGTCGCTGCTCTCAGCTTCAATGAGATGTCATCTGCCTCCAGCTCTGTTATTCACTATTCAAGACTGCTAAGTCCATAACAAAGACGAAACTGCAGTCTCTAGATGTGATAACCAGTCTGTCGCTATATTGCTTGTAATTTTTCATGCCTCGTGCTAAAAATTTTACTCATAACTGAAACATTTTATTTTTCGTTTCAAAAATCCAATCCAGATAATATAGAGCCAACCATACAGAAAAATAATTATCATTAAATCTTGTGTTAATTTCATTCAAAACTGAATCTATTACTTCATACAAAATTTAAAAAATCAATATTTGACTTCACATCATCATGTGGATTTTTGTATTTTTTTTTTTAAGTTTCACCCTTGATTGAAACACACATCTATGTAAAATCTATTTTCTGTTTCAATTGTAAATTGAACTATGGTAGTGTGGTGCACAGACCAGTCGTAGATTGAACTGTGGCTTGAATAGTTCGAAAATTAAGGGTAATGGATTGAAGATGTTTTAATAGAGTAAAGTATTTTTCAAAAACTTTCCTCAGTACAAAAAAATTGAATAAAAATTCAAAAGAAGTCAAACATGCTAAAAGGCATGAGCTTTTTCATCATTGAAAGAATCGTTTTGTAATAATTCTTCCAGTCGTCATATCACTGCTTTGAAGTTATAGAGAAATATTTTTATGGTTTTAACTCTTGAAGACCATTTTGTATCACTCCGAGCTTGCATAATTATATGCATAACAGGTATTTGTTGATATGTTTTTTTTTTAATTCAATAATCACATGCATTTTTAAGAAGTTTTTTTGAAAGCATATAATGCATTGAGCAGCTGAAACGTGTTTCTAACAGAAGAAAGCGGTGGACACTCATTAAATAAATATACTTTAAAAAATGAGCGTAAAGTGAATATAAAATATCAAGAAATTTTCTTGTGAAAACCATGCATCCAAACCACTTTGCACGAGCCTCTCACATTGGACATACCATAGTTACACTGGGCACACAAGTATGAAATATTTAGCCTATATGAGAAAATGTCTTCTTTAGTTAATAAAATTAACCATGGTTCTCTATCAGTTTTCTATGTTCTGAAAAGGCTCGAAAATACTTCAAGAATTCCTAAGTAACACTTTTTATAGTCTGGGAATGTGTCGAGTTTCATCAAATAGTTACCGAGAACCAGCGAGATTTCTTTTAATGAACATTGATTTCCAACTTACATAAATTGAATTCACCCATTTTCTATCATTCTGCGCAAAAAATTTGGGGGTGCGACCGCCCCCTCTTGACCCCCCTATTTGCCGCCCCTGCCTCTTTGACCACTAAGTTCCCGAATTGAGTGCAAAGTGGCATGCACATTCTATTTTACTGAAGTGGACTATGCTTTTTTCATGGATATTCATATTATTTTGTCTCTCATCTGTATGTGTAGAGTTTATAAATTTTTGGCTGTTTCTCATTTTTTATCTATTTAAATTTGATTTAATTTATCTTTTTAACATTTCTAATGTTTCAGTTCTGAAACTCAAAGGTCAAGTGATGTCGGTCATGTATCGATTTCGAGCAAAAAATCGTGAGTGGGTTTGGCTGAGAACCAGTAGTTTTGCTTTCCTCAACCCTTATACTAACGATATAGAGTACATAGTTTGCACAAACACATCTGCCAAGTGAGTATTATTTTGTAAAATTTTTATCAAATATACACTTGCTTGTGTTTATTATTTATTTTTTTTAATCTACATATTTTTTGTTAATTTATTTAAAATTTTTTTGAAATTTTACTGTTTTAAAATTTTGCAAATTATAGTATGTAAAATTATTCTTGTATGGTACTTAAAATCTGCAAATATTTTACAACTTAAAATTTGCAACTATGCAATAAATTGAAATTTGCTTGGAAAATATGTAATGAATTAAAATTTGTTTAGCAAATATGTAACGAATTAAAATTTGAAATTTAAAACTATTTTACATTTGTATGTTAGTATGTTTTGGCTGAAGAAGTGTCTTTGATTGTAAATTAAACTTAATACTAGGATGTTTTGTTGAGACTAGAAATGTAAAATTTTCGGAAATTTTGAAGTGGTGGAAAAAAAAACCGTTTTTTTTACCATTTTTTTCGGGACAAATTGGAAAAAATGGAAAATTTGATTTCTGTATGAATAAAATTAGGGTTTCTTAATAGCTCTGTGTTTCTTGGAACATATAAAGGGTTAAGCATTAAAAAATATATGCTATCCACACATCTTTTTCTGCTTGACAGAAATACACATAAAAGTAAGCTTAATTAGGAAAAAAAAAACCTTATTGTTTTATAACTGAGAACTTTCATGGTCAAACATCAGAAATAAGTCAAGTCGTCATTCAATCTATAATATTGGGTAATGTGTGTCTAATCATAACAATTGCATTTTCTATTTTAGATTGCCTTTGAAACTTGAAATATTAATTGAAATTTTCGACTTTCAAACATGATTGATATTTTTTTTGAAAGAAAATTACTACAATGTTACTGCCTGAAAATGGAAGCTATTGAGTTTTGATTTTTTCCAATCCAGTCCAAGTCCAAATCAAAACTAAATTTGTTTTTCTTAAGCTGAACCAAAACTTAAATTGGAGTTTCAGTCATACAGCCGTGCAGAGCACAGTAATAAAAGTAGTCATACCAGCAATTTTTGAAGAAAACTGAGTTATTATAACCAAGTTGTTCTCTGTTTCGTATTTTACTTAATAAATAATATGTTTTAGGGTCATTTGATCAAAAACTATTTTTTTTTTTGAAAAATTCTTTAAAAAAAGAAAAAAAAAAAGACATCTGAATCAAATATATGGAAGAGCCAAACTTTAAAACACAATATCTCAGCTTGAGCCCAACTGCAAATTCCACTTTCAGGTCAATTTGCAAATTTCTCGTCAGGTCATCCAAAAGTAAGTTCAATGAAATCCTTGGGTTTCCACGGCAGCAGTCGTTCGTAAGATGGAATTTTGTGAACGATAAGGGTAAAAACAGCTCAAACAGAAGATTTACTAGTTCCAAAAAATTCAGGCATTCGTATGACTCCAAAGATGCCAGAAACGTTTGAGATAGGCCGCAAGTCCAAGCTGGAAGAGGCGGATACCTTTAACTGATTTACCGTTCAGCTAGCTCATATCCCCCCGAACAAAAGGATTTGGTCTGTAGACACGACAAGCACCCTAGAAAATGTTTAACATCACCAAAATCCGAAGTCAGGCTTTGTTTGTTTGCAATGGAACCAGCACAAGCGACAAAAAATCTCTAAGTTTTTTTTGTGGATGAGGGCCGTAAAATGAATTAAAAAGTGAACCAAAAGGACATTTTTGAAGTTATTGTACTTCTGTGGTCCTAAGAGCACTTCAGTAATGTAAACTGGACATTTTCCTTAAACTCCACACCGATCCATATGGCCAAAAAGACAAGAGTGTTGCAAGATGCATTGTTTTTGACATGATATCATCTTTTGAGTGGATGCTTTACTCGCTAGACCTCAATCCCATTCATTACATTGTACGGCCTATTTTAGAGTCAAAGGTCTATCCTAAACTATGGATAAGTTTGAGCTCTCTAAACCAATTGCTTTGAAGGAAATATGATTGATTAAAGGAGTTGCGGCCCTTGAATGAAAATTTCGATAAGCATTTGCATCTCTGTATTATTGCATAAGGCTGCTAGTTTGAAACCAATTAAAGTTTGTGTTTTGTTAATTAATTTATTTTTAATGAAGTTTCTCGGAAAATTGCTTGCCCGGGTTTTTTGTTGCTTAATCCTGTACGTTTGGTTCGCACAGTCGGCAGAAACATGATTTGTGATTAAAGTTATGCTTGATTGTTTTATGAAGAAGGGAAATAGATTCTTCACTACGGTTATTGGTTTAAGTTTTTTTACAAAAAATATTATCGAACGTTTTTTGATCTATATGCAAATTATAGTATCATACAACAACTTGCATTAACATTAGATAGTATTTTAACATGAAACGGGGGGGGGGGGGAATTGCATCAGAATTGAAGTGTGAGAAATTTCTAATCACTATTTGCTGAAAATTTCGATTAAAACCCTGAAAAGTTGAAAAAATTCAATTTTTTTCCCCCAATTTTTCCGAAGTGGAAATTAACTCCTTCGGGAAAAAAACGGTTTTTTTCGGAAATTTTCCGGGTTTTTTCCGACTGTTCTCATCTCTAGTTGAGACAAAAGTTAGGTATTTCCACAGAAAGAAATTTTTATATTTTTGGTACAGTTGTGCTTTTTGTTATATATTGACAAAATGCTGCATAATTTATGCACACAATCCCTGCACTCTTTTACAAAAGAAAAAAGTTTCGATGCTTTTAGCTACTTAAGCTCTTTTTTTTTCAGTCGTTGAAGTTGACTGTTAGATTTTAAAAGTTTTGTATGCTTAAAGTTAGCTGACAAAGCTGTAAAAAATATGAAACATGATTTTTAATTAATGAACTTTTCTCACATCTTTTAAATTCTTAGTCAAAAGTGTCTTATACAGAAAAATTAAAAATGGCATTGTTTTTTTTGTATTCATTCCTTGTACAAATTAGTTTTTGAAATCAAAATTGGTATATTTTAAGTAATTTTAAAACAAAGAACTACCATAAAAATTCATACTAAGACAAGTTTGACATGTATGAGGTGAAATACATTAAGAATGTTTTAAAAAATAAAACAAACATATAGGGTAAAATGAAAATTAATTTTAAAAGCTAATGTTGGAAATGTTTAGAGGAAACTTAATAACGATACAAATACTAATATATTTTTTATGCTAAAATTTAACTTTTCTAAAATGTTTGGGATTTTTACAGAAGCCTACATCACCAACAAGATGTTCCTGTATCAGGTCCTGACCAAGGTCCTGTCAGTTCCTCTGGAGAAAATGCCATGAATCAGTATAGCCATACCATGGGACCAGGAAATTTGCTATCATCTTCTAAGCCACATGCAGAAGGTCTTGATTATAGTTTGTCTCGGTCCGGTGAAGTGTATCCATCTGTTGTTCCACGTGCCCACCATCCTGGTATGTTTTAACTTGATACCATGGCTCTTAATCCCATCTCTTTCACATACTTGAATTTTTTTTTTTTTTTTTTTTCACTTTTAAAATGAAGAGCTCTATTATTGGCCAAATAGGAAAGAATGACTTTTTCTTTATTGTGATTATCTAATCAAAATGGTTGCTCATGAAAAGTTATGGATAACATCTTTTTTTTCTTTCAAATCTATCATGTGTTTAATGTTGAAGAAGTTTTCCCAAAGAACTTTTTTCTAGTTTATTGTTTTCCTTTGTCTTCTAACTGACATATCTCCACATACAAGTTTTCATAATGCATGCTAGCACGCTCTGCACACATAATGTTTTTAAATGTTCTAAAATTGCTCAAAACTTATGTTCCACCTAAACGTGACTAGTGAGAAAGATAACCTTAAATGATAATAGCATTTATTAAAAAATAAAAACTGCACCCTTAAAGAGATTGCTTTTTAAGCTCTTACTCTAGTTATGATTTTAAAAAAATGTATAGGGAAATCTATAATGGTCTGCAGTGTCTGTGATCAGAAAAAAAAAATCATTTTGAGAGGTATTACAGAATAACAATTAATCAGAATAAGTTTCTAAGATATGCTATGCATAATTTAATAAATCTTTCTCTTAAATTTGAAAATGTTAAGTGTAAAAATAATCAAACAGACAAAAATGCAACATGAATTCATAAATCACAAGTGCCTGTTTAGTTTTTCAAATATTATTATAGCCCTTAAGGTATCAAAAATTCTGTATCCATGTTTTTTTGTTTATATAACAAGATATTATACTATTGGACTAGTGAAAAGAGTTTCTTCTGGCAGTCATTATGAAATATTAAAATCTAATCAGCTGAAAATGAGTAGCTTGTTGTTAATTTGATCAGAAATCAAAAACATGATATAAATTTCAAATAGTGTTTCAAATTCAAGAAATATTTTATTCTGAAATGTTTTTTTCCCCCCTAAAAATCAGGCTTCATAAAAATCCCACTCAACTTTTTTTCCATCGTAAAAATGTTTCAGTTGACATGTATTTACAGAGTAGTGGGGGAAAAGTTTAAAGGCACGTACAATGTTGTTCATACGAATAGTCCCATTGCAACGAATTTCAAGAGACCTCAAATTTTATTCATTAGAACAAAATTCAAGCAGTGTAATTGAAATAAAATTGGGGCTGAAAATTAATTTCTTTTAAACATTTTCCGTTGTAATGAGATTTCAAGTTATATAAACTCCAAAGCAAAAATTTTGTAAAGGTTATCTTACAAAAAATAAATAAATAAATGTTGATGAAAGTTATAATTTATAACAAACTTATCAAAACTTGATTGCATTTTTTTAACACTCATGTTGTCTTTAAAGATAAAATTAATTTGTAATCATCATGATAAATAATGTCATTTGTCAAATATCATTCAAGTAATTATTTCTAATGTTCCATTTAACTGGTACTGATATTACTGTCACACACGAAATTTGACCTTCACTTTTATTTTTAGGCTCTCAAGGTATTCCAGAACGGCGTCCAGGATCTGGTCAAGCTGTTTACGCCAATTACGAAAGCAGTGGTCAACACTCTGGCTTGAGTTATCCGAACACAAGCGTAGGAGGAGCTGGCAGTCTTGGTGGATCAATGCCTCAAACACCTCCATCTGCTGTGGTAAGCGCGAGTGGAGGTGTTCTTACTCGAATTTCAAAATCTTCTGCGACTACGTCATCATCATCATCACCACAGGCAGTTTGGGTGCAGAGACATCTAGCTCAGGTATATGAAGACAGAAAACGGGACTCAGACACTCAGACGTCCAACCTAAATTGCCGTTCAAAAATAAAACTTGAGCAAGTGAGGGGCTAAATTCAAGAATCCCAATAATTTAGTCATGAATGTGTCAATAAGTAGTCTTGTTTGAGAAACCAGTGCCAGTTTATGAGTCTCAAAAAAAAAAAAAAAAAAAAGAAAAAGAAAAAGAAAACTGAAGATTTCATAAGATATGAATGAAAGTGTACACACACACATGGGTTAAAATTCAAAATTTTTAAATTGGAAGGAAATTATTTTTTCCCATTGCAAAATTGTAAACAACATATATTTTCAATATGAAATATATGTTTGGTGTAACCAGTGGTATAAACACCTTCTGAGACCTTGGTTTCAACACTATTGCCAATCATAATATAGTAGTTTGTACACATGTAAGGACTGTTTCAATATAAAAAAAAAACTATAGAAAGTAATTCTGGCTGCGCTAGTAGTCCGTAATATTTCAAGCAAACATCTATCTTGTTTTATTGAAAAAAAAAACAATAGTTGTTAAAAAAAATTAATGTATTGAAAATCCATCTGAGACATTTAGAATTTTAATCAATACCACAAACATGCCCTTATCGCTAATTAATGCTTCAATGTCTATTAAGCATTTAAATCATTATTTAATATCATCAGAATAAACAGGTTCGGTAACAAAATTAAATTCATATTTAAAACTTATTTTCAATGCATTGAGTGTGAATAATGAGAAACAGTTAAACAAACACTTCATTTTTCATCTCCATTTCCATTGCACCTCATCTTTCCTACCTATTCACCATTTTTCGTTTAACACATATACTTAAATGATCATGACATAAACTTTGGTAAGTCTTTTTATAAGAACATTTTGAGTTGACTAGTTAGTACTGTAACAAAATGAAGTTATTTGCTTAACTGCATATTACTTCTTTTCTAAATAATTACATTCAACTAATTGCCTTGAAGTTGTGTGTTAAATATGAAACTAATTGGTGAAATTCATATTAAATGAAATTGTTGGATCCAAACTTGAGATTTCCTTATGGTTTCCAATTAAAAGGAAATCCCTGAATACATTGGCTACTAATTAAAAAATAGGAACTAATATAAAAGTTTCTACTGGCTACTGATTTAAATTTTGAGTTTTAAATTAAATAAGGAGAAATAATATGAAAAGATAAAAATGATCAAATAAGGATAAACCTGAAAAGCAAAAAAATATATATGATTAAAAAAAGTTACACTGACTAAAAAAAAACCCAACACCAGCAAAATTTCAAATTTTTAACAAGATTTCCAGGGTTTAAGCTAAGAAATGATTTAAATCACTGATCTAAGTTGTTGACATGCTGGCTGCAATGTTACTCAAATTGTATCCATTGTCCGGGTTGTGAGAGTTTTCTAATATTGCCCTTTCCAACTCAAGTAGAAGCTATTCAATTTTAACTCAAACAGCTTGATGTTATAAAAGTTTGAAAAGTTGAAGCTGTAAAAAATTTATAGTTTAAGTGCATTAAAGCAAAATCATACATTTCTTCTTAAACCTTTTATATATTGGCTAGAAACCTTAGGCAGTGCTGCATGCATTTTAATGTAGCAACATGTGGTGGGGAAAATTGGCCGAGTGCTTTCTATGTGAGGAGTTTAGCCTGAGTCAAAGGCAGTAGTCCTAACCATTAGACTCGATAAGACAGAAATATCATTTGAATACTTTTCATATAACAAATTATTTTTGCTTTAAATTAACTTGTTTCTTTTAGGCGAACTCAGAAGCATTTGGCCAAAATTATAACCAAATGAGTTCTCCTGCTCGCAGTCCATCCGGTCCAACTTATACACAACTTGGCTCAGCTCCTGGTCCAAGAGGTATGTGTACTTGTTTAGTGCTATTTATTGCATGTTAATTATATGTTAGAAACTAACTACTGTAAAACCTGTAAAATTGACCACCTGTCTAAGTTGTTCGCTTTTGTCTGGTACAGAATTAGTCCTATATCATGTATATAAACCTCTATAAGTTTACCTCCTGCCTAAGTTGAGCACTGTACTCAAGTACTGCACCTCAAGTGGTCAATTTACACAGGTTTCACTGTATCTGGTTTAGTTATCATTTGTGATCACATATCCAAAAGAAAAAAAAAATATATACAGTGTAACTCCGATTTAACGATTGTCAAGGGACTGAAAAAAGTAATCTTTAAATTGAGGATATTGTTAAATCAAGGACCATAGACATTCAATGCTGTCAAATCCAGGCCAGTGAAATGTATCGTTAAATTGAGGAAATTGTTAAATGGAAATTATACTGTAACCGAGTTCTTGGAAGTTGGGCATAATGAATCAAAAACTTTATACCCTTTACATTGTTATTGAAGACACATTTTTTTTAAAACTAGATATGCTACAATACAATATTTGACTTTTCTTATTAAAGTCATAAATCGTAAACATTTGAAAAAAAATGTGTTAGACTTGTGTCTTCAATTCTCTCCTTTTTGTTTAGGAGTGAGGAAGCTACTTCCTAAATTTAATTTAGTTCATGAATAAATAAAGTTTTTCACTCACTATATTGCTTTCATTCAATTGAGAGTTACTTCCCCTTTGCTTATTGAGCTTCTATAAAATATTATAAAATGCAATGCTTTTATCTATTAAAAACTTTCATTATTTATGTTATCTCCAGTTCATATACTAATACTAATTTGCTATGCCTACTTTTCCTATCAACAACTTTGTTTAGCAGATTAACAGTAACTATAAAGAATGAGGAAAATCAAACTTAAAAATCGTGAAGATTGAGTATTTACAGCAGTACCTTCTTGAAGGGACACCTCTATTTAAGGGACACTTTTTCTGGTCCCAGTCCCTTTGAATAGAAACCTCCATGTGTTTACCTCTCATTAAGGGACACTCTATTTAAAGGACAGTCATAGAGAAAAATTACGTATAAATGGATTAGAAATATTGAATTTATACTGGAATTCAAGGTTCACTTTTTGTTCAAAAATTAACTGGTAAAAGTTTGTCTGGACATTAGAATACATATTTCTTAATTTTTATGTTAAAGTTCTTGCTGAGCCCTACATTCATGCTTTTTCCTCTCAATAGTTTTTTCGTATGGACCTGACATATAGGGTGCTGCCCATGACAAGCTTCGTATAGAAACATTTAAATGTGGTCACACTGTTTAAAACACGGGACTTGTAAGGACGTGTACGAACCCTGGTTCTGCATTGGAAATTACATAACATCCAACAAATCCATATAACACATTAATTCAAAATTGTAATTTTTGAAAACCAGTTACAAAACTTCAATGCTAGAGAATGTGATAAAACCTTTTTTTTTCCCAGTTTGAATAATTCTAAATTTTATTTAATAGATATGAAATATTTTCAATACTCACATCTTATATGTTAGTAATTTGCATTTATTATGATATAATACTCAGTTAAGTACACAACATGCATCAATTCATCTACCTTCCAAGAAGGGACATCTCTAATTAAGGGACAGTTTGTCCAGTCTCCTTAGTGTCCCTTATTGAGAGGTTCTACTGTATTATCAATAAATTTAGTTGTACCCTAAACATTCTAAACTACGCAAAAAAAAAATAATCTTTTTTACTCTACACAAAAATTCTAAGATATTTTCTCATCTGCAAATAACACAAAACATCTAAATTAAAGCATAATTATACAGTCGAACCTTGTTAAATGGACATTTTGAATCAGTTCTTCTTAACTGTTATTCGCCTTGATTAAAGTGAAGTTGTTTGTCTTATCTGAAAACAACACACAATAGGATGGGGAGCACAAAGGCTATTCGTCTTAGCAGTGATTTGTTTTTAAGCGTGTCCGAAATATCGTTGTTCCACTGTATAGTAAAAATAGTATGATTTTGCAGAAAACAAAATATTCCTTTTTGTTTGTGATGTATATTTGATGTTGCTAATTGTCTTGAGACTTGTAAAAATTCAGCAAACTAAAAGCAGGTGCAAATTAACTTGTAGCACAATTATTATAACAACTATTATTATAACAATTATTTAGCCCTATTTTCGAAATGTAAGCTAAGTGACTCAACCTAAAACTAAATAACAACCCAAAATACTGTGTTTTTAGTATAAAAAAATTAGTAAACAATTCGTAGGCTAATTCTTACATTATTAATACAATTTTGCGATTTCTGGATTTTTACAATTTTTGGTGAAATTCATTTCTTTTTCCTAATTTATAGTTAACTATTTTTAGGTATTTGGGGTCAATGGCAAGGTCCAGGAACTCCAGATGGGCCACCATCATCTACAACTGCTGGTCCACACCCTCAGAGTCATGGACCTGGTGGAAATGGACCACAGCAACAAGAACTTTCTGATATGTTACAAATGCTGGACCAAGGTGGTGCATCGTCTTTCGAAGAACTGTCAATGTTCAACACATTCCCCGAATAACAAGAAAAGTGTGATTTTCACGAAAACTCTCGGTGCATTGCTGTCACTGGAAAGTGTTCGCCATAATTTTTATCAGAAACTCATTGTACTCATATTTATGTGACTCTTCATTTCATACACGCTTGCTCATGAGAGTTTACATTATTTAACATTTCGCTGCTGTGCACCTATAACTGGCACACTTGGAAATATTTTCGGAATTGACTGTACATAATGCTGATATTTTCTTTTGTACTTCCCGAACAGTAGATTACTACACATTTCTTTAAAGGATGGAAAAATCAAAAATTGCCGTCTTTAGGGCATTTTAACCAATGCCTGTTTTTATGTCTCTTCGTGATTTGATGATATCAATAGTTTCAAATTACATTCCTTTTTTTAAATATAGAAATCATGAGACGATTGCTTTAAAAAAGATTTTTAACATGAAATGTTTTGTCTGCTGTTATCAACTTTGCGTTTAAGCAACAAAAAAAAAAGAGTTCATAGTTGGAGTGGTTAGTATGTGGTAAGTGTAATAAGTGTGTGTCTTAACTTGGGAGCATTGTGAAGGCTATGCATATACTAATCACAGCATTACAGTGTTGACAAGTTAGGTTTGCCCCAACTATATTTTGATTTTTTTTATGCATTTAAAATATTTGATTTTAAAATATTATACAGCATTACTTTTTCATAATCATCCATTTATGATTTTGAAAAAAAAAATCATTGAATGAATCGCTACAGCATCTCTGTTCCTCTCTTTGAGTTTAATTTTTATGATTATCAATGGGGTTACTTATAAATTAACTGTGTTATGCTCAAGCTCGTCATTTGGAGAGGTTTGGGGGGTAGCAATTGCCTTCCCCAGACACTATGATAAATAAGTGAATTTCTATATATGTTGGCATTTATTTCCCCCCCCCCCCCCCAATATATAGTGTGGCTCTCGCTACTTGATGCTCGACTTAGAACAAGCTTATTTATGTTTGCGTTTAAAGAGGAAACATTCTTAGATTGGTTCGAAACCAATAACCATAATCGAATGCAAATCAGCTTTCCTCGCCTTTTATATCAACAAATGAAAGGGTTTAAGCCTCATTAGATTGAAAGTCAACTTTTCAGAGCCTAGATCATAATTTGCATTGAATTAATACCCCTAAACCCCTTTTGAAAAGTTTTTAAATGATAGACCTGGTTACTTTTTTACAATACAAATTTATATGTCTCACAAAAGTGAAATTAAAAACAGCACAAAATTAAGCTTACTTTAAAAAAAAAGATTTTATTTCTATATGTTCAGATTATTTGTTGTATTTTGTAACATTTGTAGGCTCCGCTATTTTTTAAAAAATATGGCCTGTCCATTCCCATTCACATTTCTCAATCATCAGTACATTAGACATAATACCTTGTTACAATTTCAAAATAAAATTTTCATATTTTTATAATTGATGAACCATCTTCAGCTTGAAATTTTTTAAATGTTGGTATAAAATTTTGATTGTTATGCAGAACATTTTAAAATGTTTAACTCACCTTCATCTAGGTTTGATTCTCACATTGCCTCATTATATCATTTTTCAAATGTACTTCAAATTGAAATTTTCTGTAAATAATTCTTTGAATTTTAAACTTCAGCGCTAGATGAACTTTTTAGTAAATTAAACATTGTACAAAACTGCAGGAAGATGCAATAAAATGTATAATTTTTTGTTCAATTGTTTGTTATTCTTTAGTGTTTAGTTCATCGTCTATTTATTATATGAGAGAAATTTTCATTATTTTCAGAAAACCTATGTAATTGATAAAAACAAAAGCTCAAACGTTAGGTGTACCAACAGGGACACAACTCAAGAGGTCTACACAGTACTGAAACCATAGATTATCCAACTATGGTCATTTTTTATTGTTAGTCTTGAAGCCAAGCTTAATTATTAAAAATAAATGAAATGATCTTTTTTAACAGATTTTTAAATAAAAAAAGTATTTAATCCACGCCATAATTATTTTTAATTTCATGTTCAAAGTTTTTTTTTTAATTCAAAAATTTATCTACATTAAAAAAAAATTGCCGAACCCTTAACGTTAGCAAATATGGTCCAGTCTCTTTTGACTTCAATTACGAAAAAATTTCGAACGAGGGCCCGACTGCTCCTGTATGAAATCTGAGAATGAAAAAACTACCAATTTTAAAAAATTTAAGGTGGAAAGCGTTTAAATCCCCCCACCTAGTGTCACTGAATATCTCTTTGAAACTTAGTTTTTAGCACTTCAATTTTGATAGTTTTTGAGGAGAGCCCCAGAACCGCCCTGCCTGTAACATCGACATTAATCTGAAACTGCTTTTTGAACTTCAATTTCGAAAAATTGGGTGGAGGGGGGATCAATTTAGCTTTTTTTTTTACACAATCAATCGGAGGCAACTTCAAAAAGTCCCATTTCTTTCATCACCCCAACTTCAACAAATATAGCCCGTAATGGCATTTTAAAGACTAAAAATTTCAGCAGAAGGCCCCCAGACTTTTCCTTCCTATATCATCACCAGATACTATCTAAAACTGTTCTTAGGACTACAATTTCAAAAAAATTTTCACAAGCGAACATTTTTAAGAATGACCTCCTAAAACTATCTTTTGGTTTCGCCATCACTGGATGACAGTATGAAGTCCTTGCCCCACCTCGAAAAAAATGAGAAGCTGAGGGCACTGTTGATCCCCCATCCCCCCCTAAAAAAAATTAATTATTAAAAAAAGAAGAATTGGGGGAGGAGAGCTAATATTGGTTATATTGGAACACCCCCCTCCAAAATAAAAACACAGGGTTCGTACGCCCTTGAAAAACCTTGAAAAGTGCTTGAAAAAAAAAGTTCATTTTCAAGTGCTTGAAAACCTTGAAAAAGTTTTAAAACCTTGAAAAAGTTTCTTAGTGCTTAAATTCTCTCAAAAATCAACGAATTGTGCTTAGAAGTTTTAAAAAAGTATTTCACCAATGCAATTTTCTGAACATGTGTTCAGTATGCAACATCGCGAAAAATTGCTTCCGTGTTTGGGATTTCAATCCTTTTTCATCTTGTAAATATTTTGATGTTTTTTACAACCGAAAGATATTTTGACATATGGTACCTTAGATTAGTTTATTTTTTGTTTAATTTCATTAATTAACAAAGAAATTAATTTGGAAACCATGACAACATTGAACTTACTCGGGTTTCGCGGAAAATTGCTCTTGTGTTTGAAATTTCAATCTTTTTGCATCCTGCAAATATTTAAATATTTTGGCTAATCAAATGTTAGTTTCGCACATGCTACCTTAGATTAGTATATTTTTTGTTTAATTTTAATAAAAAACAAATAAATTTATTTCATGGGAAACATGCCACGTCGAACGAGCTCAGACTTTGCGAAAAATTGCTTCTCGTGTTTGAAATTTCAATCTTTTTGCATCTTGCAAATATTTAAATATATTCACTAATCGGATGTTATTTTCATATTGCTACCGTAGATTAGCATATTTTATGTTTAATTTCAGTAAAATATAAGTTTATTTTATGGGAAACATGACAACATTAAACTTAATTCGCGAAAATTTGCTTCCCTTGTATGAGATTTCAATCCCTTTGCATTTTGTAAATATTTTTATGTTTTTGGCAATTAGTAGTTATTTTGACACTGCTACATCAGATTAGCTTATTTTATTTTTTATTTTAATAACTAAAGAGTTAAAGAATTTATTACCTTGGTCTTGTTTAATTATTTGCTTATTTATTTTTGCAATTTTGAATGATTATCTTTACCTAATTTTTGGTCATAACAGATTAAAAAAAAAAAAAAATTAAATTTCAGCAGTTGAGCACCTAACAAATTAACTTAAAGTTTGTATTTTAAATATAAAGTTGATTTATATAATTTTATTTATAAGTACATCATTTTTTTATGTCTGCTAAAATAAATAAGGTGTATAACAGGGGTGGTTGTGTTATGATTATTCACATGAAATCCAGTAGTGTTCGTTTTTATGCTTTTACCTCCCTATATCTCCAATTTTCCCCTTTTCCTCAAATGTTCAAAATTACTACTTTATTAAGGTTGTGGGTACTTGGAGCTTACTGAAAGAGGCTTTAATCAGCAAAGGGGTAGATAGCTTAAGGAGGGTCATTCATCTTCATTTGGATCTAATAAATTGACCAGTACCAGCCTAGCTAGGCCCAGTGCCTGCTGCTGGTTATCAACAGGCACTGGGCATGGTATTTCTATGCAGAATATTTTGACTTAATAAACTATTTTATGAATTGTATGCATAGCAAAAGTTATTGTTGTACATATGTATATTCAAGTAACAGGGTCTTAGTTTTAAAAATTATTCCCCCCCCCCCCCTTGCCCCATTTTGCTCTTTGAAACTTTCAGGTAATTTTTTATGAACTCACAAATTACAATTACACCTGAATATTATTGCTTTTCTAAATTTAAATTCTAATTTCAACAATAACCCTTTTTTTTTCCCAAAATAAAACTACTTTTGTCATAATATATGTCAACTTCTTGTGAATCTTTTCAATTTCGAAATATGGCTCTATAAATCTGAACTTTCACATTTATTGTCTATTGCAAGTTTATCAATGAAAGCTGAATAGGCTCAAGTTTACATTCAGAGTATTTATCACTGCTTAAGCTGCTTTTATATATTTTGAGGTGTAGAGACTGGACTGTGGACTTTCATCAACTTATCTTACTTCCTAATTTTTAAATTTACTCGAGGACAGTTGAAATGCCTTATTGGCTGAACAGCTAATAAATACATACGAATAATTGATTTGCATACTTATAAATGATTTGCAAACCTAATATTTTTAGAACTTAATAGTGCAAACTGAAATAACTTTCTGGTTAGTGTTTTTGTCCTAACCGCCCTCATATTGTAATAAACCACTTTATAGACTATTGGAAATAAATTTTGAAACCGGGGGGGGGGGGGGAGTGACTTCAAAAACTCCTCTCTGGCAATGCCATTGAACTTGGGTATTTTAGTTTCTTCCCATAAAAGTTAAAAGCACTTATGAAAGGTTTTTTTTTAAGTATTAATTTGCTGATTCTAGAAAATATACAAACATCTGACTGCTGCAACCTTTGAAAAACCTCAAAATTAAACCTCTTGGTATCTGCTTCTCTTTATGACCAAACTTTTCAAACATTTTCAGAAAAACTTTCAACGCAGTAGATCTTTCATCAAAGCGTCTCTCGTTGTAGAAAAAGCAATTTTGTTTCCCTATACTTTTTTGTATTATTGCCTTATTTCTATGTGTTTGTAGTAAATGAAATCTGCATACAATATTTTTAGTACAAATTTATGATATTGCCTTGAAAACAAAATTTTTTACCTTGAAAAGTACTTGAAAAGTGCTTGAATTTTTTTTCTGCCTAAAGGGTATGAACCCTGAAACATATATAAGCCACTGTTTTATTTATATATTACTTGATTTTAAAATAGCACAGAACATTGAACACTATAATGAAAACAATACAGTGCAGGTTGGAAAAAACTTTAAGTGGTGTTTAGAGAGGACGATAATAAACAAGTGTCATATAGGAACATATGGTTGCTAATGGGCTATATGCAAACAAAGTCAGAAACTAATAAATGCAAAACAGGTCACAAATTTATTACACAAAGACAATTTTAAACAAAAGTTTTGTTTTTAAGAAAGGTTTAGAGGAGTTGTTAAAAGTTACAGCGCTTGTAGTAGCTCTGATACATGCTTCGCAACAAAGGTGCAGAGGGATGAAAGTTTGTCAAAATGGATTGTCATTACGACTCATATATTAGAACTGCAGGCCGCAAAGTTCAACAGCCGCTTTACCCTTTCATAAAAACTAAAAATGTTGTGTAAAATTTGTTTTTACGTAATGAATTTGTGACCTGTTTTGCATTACCAGTTTCGGGTTTTGTGTGCATGCAGCTCGTCAGCATTGCGTTTACGACCATATGCTCCTAAAAAAAAAAAAAGTTTCTTCTTATCCTTCCTTCTAACATCCCTTAGAGTTTTGCCAAGAGACTCAACCTGTGTAATGTAATAAAATTTGAAAATTTATTTGAGAATTTTTGAAAACTTATAACCAGTTGTGCTACTGATACAAGTTAATATTTCAGTTACAAACCTAGGTTAAAAAATTTTAAAACAAAAATACACAACATTCTGTGCTTATAAATATCTTTTTCTACAGGAAATATTAATATGGGCAGTATAGGGTTAAATATGACCACACAAACTGCAAGGGGTGTCATAAATGCAATATTCAAGGAAGAAATGAGGAATTTAAGGCTTTCCCCAGATGATATTCGAAAGACGAAGTCCCTAAAATGCAGGTATAGCCTATCATTGGTTGCTATAAGGGGAAGAGAGGTATAACTCTCCTGACTCACCCCCTAGGTCCTTGTTTGATCTCTGTAAGAGAAAAGCTGCCGACTTGATTTTTTACCAATTTTTTTTAAGGCTCAGAAAAGCTTCTCTTAAACTCAGTTCCAAGCATATGCAATGCTACAGTTGTGAAAATTTACCGCTTACTACCTGCTTAATTTCAAATGAAAACATCAAGATTACTTTTAACAAGTAATTTATTAAATTAGCATTTTTTACAATTTTCTATCAATTGTATGTGAAAAAAATCCATCAAGAACATGGTTTAACATATTTTTAATATTTATGATTGAAGAAATGATGCAATGGTCACTCAAAAAACTTTTCATTAAACACATTAAAAACAAAGTTCAATTTATGAAATATATTTTGTGAGCTGACTGAAGATGCAATTTTAGATGTGTTTTCTGAATAAATTTTTTGTCACATTCTGTACAGCTGAATGGTCTCTCGCCTGTGTGTAAACAAAGATGATCATTTAGATGAGATCTTTTACCAAATGTTTTTGAACAATATTCACAAGCATATTTTTTTGCAGTATGCGTAGGAATATGCAGAAGTAAGCTTTTTTCATCAATGAAAGAGGAGAAGCAGATCTTGCACATGAAGGTGTTGGTTGTAAAAAAACATTTTGCCTGAAAAGAAGTGGAGAAAAGTGATTATAAATTCATAAAACGTTTAGTAGAAAATTTTGAACAATTTCAAAAAAGTAAGGATTTTAAAAAGGGAAGTAGTAATTTAATTTCAATTAAATGAAGTTCATTGTCTTAGTATGTGGTTCAGTTTTCTAAAAAATAATGTATTAATGGAGGATATTGTGACACATTATAAATCAATAGAAAAATACTTGAATGTGCCTTTGGCCACTTCAAAGCACAATAAATGATGTGAAAAAAATATCTATAGCTTTTAAGTCTTAACCGCACTTACTTTCAATGCTGCCATTTTCAAAATACCAGCACAAAGGCTTTTAAATACAACAAAAATGACAAGCAAACCACCGGTTATGTTATGTTAGAGTTGGTCACAATTTTTTTTTTTAATTTTTCATTTTTATGATTAATAATCAACATAACAGAGCCCAACTAATGATTTTTACCAAGAATTCTTAACTATTTTAACATTACAGTTTTAGTGAAAACTGAAATAACCCTGATGTTGGAATGATGACTTGAGGATTTCAAAGCTTTACAATAATAGTTATATCTCTTAGAATGTTTGTGCTTTATTAGTACATTCTAATGGATGGGACACAATGGATCTTGTTCTGGAAAATTAAAAGAAGATAAGAAAAGGAATGAAAAAGCACTTACACTTCGATTGCTTCAAATAGAAGATCAATTTTCATCAAGTGTACAACAGCACAAGACACCAGGTTTTCAAAACAAGTCAATAACACATGTTTTGAACTTTTGAATACCCTACAGCTTCTTCGGGAGTTTTTTTTTTTTTTTAACATTTCACTGAAAACTGGTAAGCTTTGAACTCTTATTTGGAAAGATTACTTTATCTACACCACAAGGTAGCAAGCTGTAGATTGCGATTTCAACAGAGTCACAGTTTTTATGCTGGTGGGGCCATACAAAGAATGAAGAATTAATTTTAAATGAAATGAAAGTTTACAGAATTGTAAAGTTGTTTTTTATTCTGGAAGGAAATAGATTAATTTTATACAATTCAGAAGTAAATAGTGAAGCAAGCAGTGAAAAAGTGCTGAAAAACCGACCATAAAAGGAATCCTTAATTATCTGGAACATTACATTTAGCAGAGGTATAGTCCTGGAAAAAAGGCAAGGGAATTGTAGCAAACACAAACATAAGATAACGCTATTAATTTTTTTCCCCTATGTCATAAGGCTGTCATGATATCCACCATAAGCCTCCTAGCTGCCCAATATAGTTTAGCCATGGCAAAGTTGTTGGGGATAACATTCTTTAAAATGAAGTGTGCAGAGCACCTTGTCAAATGTAAAAGGTTCATTACTTCATCTAAGGAGAATAAAGGACAGTTATTCTTACTTACTGAACCAATGTGATGTAGGTGTTCATATAGAAAGTCAAGACGAAAGCACAAAAAAATGCATGAGGTACGTCCACAGGAGCAGGTACCTTTATGCTTCCCCATTTGAAACTTGTGTAAATTCCTTCTGCAAAATCTCTGCCTTTTTTTTAACCTGAATAAAAAATTGATGTAAAGGAGGATGGGAAAAGTGGCTGCTGCAATTTAGATCCATTTTTGTCATAGATATCCGCTTTCTAAATTTTCATGCATGTTGCAATGAATGGGGATTCATTGAAAAACTATCCTCCAGCCAGCGATGATAGCATGGGAAAAGTAAGTCTTTACCTCCTTAACAAGAAAGCAATCGTTGAGAGAAGGCAAGACAGTTGCCAAGATTGCAACTGGAGAGTCTACAAAAAATACTGCCTGTTCAAGCGTCGTGTCCAGTCTCAGAATGTCTGAAATTGTGACTTTTATGGTTTAGACATCAGAATTAGAAGCATGAAATTCAACCACACAAGATTTCTCTAATAATCCTCTACAGAAGACAACAGCACTGATTTTTCCATCAGTTGAGGAACCATCAGTGTAGACATGAAATGAAAGTGTAAGGTACATCTTGTGTTATTATTTTTTAAAGAACTTTGATTGCTTCAAATAGAACGGCACTATAGTAAAAAATCAAAAGGCACTATAGTAAAATTTAAAAAGTAAGAGATGCCATTCCTCTAAATTGCACCACTGATTTAACATAAGCAAACTTTTTCAGATGGAGAATGGGGGTCTCATTGCTTGAGAACTATATCTTTAAAAGCTACATCTCAAACTAAAGATACCATAACAATCAGGCTGACCATGAATAATTATAATACAGGTGTGATTGTGTTCCGGTATTTTACCGAATTTCTAGTATTTTCGGACGTATTTCCGGTATTTTTATGTCCGAAAATACCGGAATTATGTTTTTTTTTTTGTTACGTTTTTATCTCCCTATCTCCGCAATTTTTTTAATTTATGTAATACTCACCAAATATACCCCCAAGAGCCTTAAGATGGACACTTTACCCTTAAGATGGACAAATGTCAAGATAATTTGTATAACACTAGCTCAAAAGTAACTATGTAACCCATAAAAAATGTAATCAAATGTACACACAATATTTTGACTCAGACCTATTTAATACTATGGCAAAAATGTACTTAAGTAACTGGGGCCAAAGATTACCGCCCCCCCCCCCTTTCCCCGTTCTCGCTTTGAAACTTTCAGGTATTTTTTGATGAACTCACAATCACCCCTGATAATAAGAATTCATTTCCTGTGTGGTGTTTTATATAGTACTGCCTCCCAATAGAAATGCCATAATGCTATCAAGGTAGGCTGTTTGGAGGGATTTAACCAGAGGAGAAATGTTTTTAGTGTGAGGTCTGTTCTGAAGTTTCCAACATTCTTATTTGTTTACATTGGAACATTTAAAGATAAAAATTTAAAAAGAAAAATTCAGGAAAATGATGAATCATTTATTTGTAAAACCCCAAAATGTTCAAAAACAACGTCAAATTTATTACAACTAGTTCCACAACTTAGTATTACTAATTAAGAAGATGAAAATATTAAAATCTTTTCATTGACACAAAGTACATATACCCGATTATCCGCGGAATAGGGTGGCACGGTAACGGCAGATAATCTGAATAATAGGTAAAAAACGATGCTACTCAATACAATACCTAAAAAAGTAAGAATAAAAACACTCATAAATATATTTAAATTATAGCTACAAACATGGCTACATTTCATCTACTAACATTGAATGTAAAAAACATATGGAAAAGGGAAAATGAAGAATAACACAATCATGAGTTTATAAAAAAAAGCATGTGAAAAGATCCGCGGATAATCGAGTGTTTACTGTATGTGGAAACACATTGGGAAGGGTAAAAAATTAATTTACAAATGTGATAAGATCAACAAAAAAATATTTTAGAATACTTATTTCATAAAGATTTTTAAAAAAAAACGAGTTTGAATGAAAAGAAATCGAGTTTTTCCGTGGCTAGCATTTAATAAAATGTTTTGTATAACAAGAGAATTTTAAATATCAGTTCTTGAAACATTAAGTGTTGTATACAAGTTGATATTCCCAATAATCTGGTGAGTGTCAGTTATTTCTGTTTCTCTCATGAATCTCAAGATGTCCTTTCAAGTGACATTTCTGAGTGAACTTTTTACCACATTCTTCGCAAGGAAACAAATTTTCACCGGTATGCACACGAACATGTCGAGTCAAACCTGAAACTGTCATAAAAGACTTTCCACAATATTGACAATGGAAAGGCTTTTCTTTTGAAGGTTCAGTAGTTTCTCCTACAATAAAGAAACATTTATATTACAAAAAATACATAGGCTTGATAAAAACAAAAAAGTTGTATCTAAAAACTAGTTCAATCAATCATTTTTATTTCATATTAATTTAACTTTTTACTGATTTTAAACAGAAGCAATTTATCTGAACATTAACATTAGAAGGGAAAAAATAACCTTGAGCATTCAGCCAACTAAGACTAATGGAAAGCCCACTGCCCTGACTAATAACTTTCTGTCTGCCAACTTCTAGAATGAAGATAATGCATACTTGGGCTGTCCTTGAAAAATTAGGCCCAATTTATTACTTAAGAAATACAAAGAAATATTTATATAAAGTTTATACTATTTTTTTTCCTCTGCTTATTTGAAAAGAAGGGTACCCAGCACATGCAAATATTTCAGAAGGGGATTGAGTGCTGCAGCAAGCAGGGAGTTGCTGCCTCAAGTTTAGGATACAGTAGAGATGAGAGAGCATAAAAGCCTTTCTTCAAGTTATAAAAAAACAATCATAATGACTAGATTCAGCTTTAAAAAATACAAAGGATAATCACACAAATTGAAGAATGAAGTAGGGATACACTAAGTTAGGAGCAACATGGTGCATACACAATGGAAATTTTTTCCAAGGAGTATTCATGGACTTTTTAAGGATAAAACAAGCTTTTTTCTAGCGTTAGTTAGGACTAATACTAGTTTTTTTTTCCTAACAATAAAGTAATAAAGTGCTAATTTGGCATCAATTTTGGTCAGATAAAGTTACAGGATTAAGACAAAAACCTTTTACACCACACTAAAAAAACTTTGAAATCAATCTTAAATAGTGTTCAAAAAGGTCAAATTGACTACGACTGACTTAAAATAACAATAAAAGCACTCTTTAAAACTTGATTGGCACCTGCCTAAACCCCAAAATGCTGAGACATGTAGAATCCACATGGAACAGGTCTGTAGTCAAAAAGAGTCCAACAATCTTTTGTTGGACTCTTTTCTTAGCTGTTGTTCAACGCTAACGAATAAGATCCAAAATAATGGCAATTTGGGAAAGTTACAAATAATGGTAAATCATTTAAAATTTTGTTTCCATAATAATAACATTCAAATGGTGAATTTCCCTTTTCATTTGCAATTACTGTATGCAGTGATTAATTTGTCACATCTACTTTCAAATGGGAACAAGTAACTAAAATTAAAATATTTTTTTTAATGAAAAGAAAAAAAAAACCGCAGCAATTCCATATATCGAAGTAGCAAATTGCCAGAAAAAAATTCGATACATAGAAACGATCTTACTTTGTCATAAAAAAAAATCCTAAAACATTAAAATTAAAACTAATTTACGTGCATGAAACCCAATTTCTAATTTAAACGAACATCGGATTAAATGAAAGATAATAATTAAAAATTTAACAGAAATTTCATTTTTGCGCCTTCATACACCTTCATTCTTCGGCAATTCAACTTGAACCGCCGCACATTAGGGGATTTTCGTTTTGACAATGTAATCGAGAGAAAAGTAAAAAATCAATCTACTTAACTTGAATGATTTTTACTGAAGCTAGAAATACTAGGAATTAGAATCAACAGACAAAAGGGATAACTTGAAACTGATTTTACAGTGTTACTGGCTGCAACTAAGATTTGAAATAAACTTGAGGGAATGTAAGAACTTCAGAATGGAACAAAGACCCTATCTACACACCCCTAAACCCCAGGTTCCTTATGAGTTTTGTAGCAACCTTTAGTGATTATAATTTTCTCCGCTAACCTTCATTTTTCATGCGACAAATAGTAAGTGGGAAAAAAAACCTACGAATGTCTCGAAATTTTTTTCGATATGTAGAGATTTTTTTTCAATACATAGAAATAATTTTTCTATGTAATGAACATATAAATTTGCTGGTATTTCGATAAATGGAAAATTTTGATATGTGGAAGTTTGATATATGGAGGTTCGATTGTAATTCATATTCAGTAAATTTATATTTATCTTGGTGCTTAAGACTTGCTAGATAAAAATTATTTTTCAAAAATAAGGATAAATCATGAATTAAAGCATAAGTGGAAAAACATAAACAAAAAATTCAATTTGTAGGAAAGTCAATCAAAATCGGTGCTATCAAAAGGCTTTTTTACAACTAAAAGATTGCTTTAAAAAGGAAATTAACTGTAATATATTGGTTAAAAATTGCTCACAATTCCATCAAAAATAAGACATCAAAACGATTATCAGATGCAATTATGACATACAGTAGTGAAAACTGAACAAGGACAAAAAAAAGATGAAAATGACTTGTTTGTTTTCGAACGATAGGTATTACCAAGAATAATTGGACCTGTAGCAATAAAGGCCAATGGAGAATAAGGTCAAACTTAGAAATTGACAGATGTATAAAAGGAACAAATATTGCGTGATTTATTAAATCATCTTAGAGCTCCTCAAATTGCAGCTTGGAAAAGAATCTCAACTGGATACCAATGTGAACTAGTCCAATGGAGAATAAGGTTAAACTTAGAAATCGACAGATGTATAAAAGGAAAAAATATTGTGCAATTTATCAAATCACCTTAGAGCCTCACAAATTGCAGCCTGAAAAATAACTTAAACTGTACAAGGATACAAACTAGGCCCCAAGGATTCCCAAGGAAAAAACTAAAAGACGACATACTCAATGACTTGCCTATAATCTATAGCGAAAATTTGCAATTTAAGGAGAAGTTCGAACAATGGGTTGTGTGGGACAGGATTGTGACGCAAGTCAAGGCTCACCAAGTGCTCTAGAGCTCAAGAAGACAGTAGTACCTCTTTTAAGGGACAGGCAGAGAAAAATCACAAAAAAAAAAAAAAAAAATGTATAAAAGCATTAGAAAAATTGAATTTATTTTGATCAGAGGTTCACTTTTTGCCCAAAATTTAAGTGGTAAAAGTTTGTCTTGACATTTATATGCAAATAAACAAATATTTCTTCTTAAAACTCTTGTTGAGTTCATACTTTTCCCTCTCATTAATTTCTTCATGCTCAGCTCTGACAGGTAGTGCTGCTGCCCATGACAAGCTTTTTATAGAACACTTGAAATGTGATCACACTGTTTTTTGCATTGCAAATTACATGACATTAAACAAATACATGTGATACATCAATTCAAAATTGTAATGAATGAAAATAAATTACAAAACTTTGATGCTACAAAATTTTTGATAAAAATTAAGTATTTTTTCCTCAGTTTGAATAATTCTGAATTTTATTTAGTATATATGAAACATTTCCAGTACTTAATCGAAAGTGTTACTAGTTTATGCTTATAATAAGATGATACTGAGTTAAGTACACAGCATATGCATCAATTTATTTACCTCTGAAGAAAGGACACCTTTATTTAAGGGACAAGATGTCTGGTCCCCTTAGTGTCACTTTTGAGAGATTCTACTGTATTTGTAAAAAAATATTTTAAAACAATTAATTTCAAAGTGTTAAATTTTATTTCAGCAATGAAGTAAATAAATTTCTTACTTTTTTCTGGACATGTTGAACTTGGAATAATAATTCTTATTCCTCCTACAGAAAAGTAAAATATAAAAAATTATCTCAGTATGAAAATAACATCTTAGTACTTTAAATTTTTAATCTTTTAAGCAAAACCAAAAAACCAAGATAACATAAATAACAGCTAAATATTAACTAAAAGAGTTTTAGTAATAAAAATTAAAAACAACTTACAAAATGCAAGAGCATTTAAATGTATTGGGTATAGGATCTTATTTATATTTAAGTCACAAAAATTAACAAGAGGATTTTTGAAATGCCCAATAAAACACAATCAATGCTATAAAAAATCAAATTTAAATAATGCACACACTAAATCGTATAAGTACTAAAAATTTGTCAATTTATTTAATACTTATTGAAATAACATTTTTACAAGTCATAAGATAGTTTAAACTATAACAAGAACATTTTATACAATACATATTAATGATTATTTGTTTTTCAATCTAATAGTTTTACAAATAATACATAAAATCAACTCTTAAAAGAAACTTTTAAAAGAAAAATCTAAAAAGTAATAATTATTTTCTTAACACAAGATAAAAAATTTCATTAAGTTTTTTTTTTTTAATTTATTTATTTACAAATTACAAGAAAACATAAAATGAAACAAAATAACAAGATGTTCAAAAACAAAAATGACACCAATGACTTAAATAACTATGTTTGAAGAAACTTCACTTATAACAAAAAAGTATGCAAAAGAAAAAACAATTCGTTGATGTTTTAACATCTTACAGACACTATTAGTTTAATAGTGAAACTTCTATCGAGCAACCACTCTCTGTTCCTAGAAAAAAGTGGTTGTTAATGGAGGTTGGTTGCTCTTAGAGATTGTTTTTAAAAGCACAAAAAACAATAATCACACCAACGTTTCAATTGCAGTAGATGAAGAACATTATGATAAGGATATATTTGAATAGAGAAACTAAAATTTTTCTTTTCTAAAATATACTTCTTACATTATTTTTCCATTTAATAACTGATTCATTTTATTAAAATGTGAGAAGAGCTTCTCTCATTTCTCTGCTTTACTGAAATCTGCTTCAGATTTTTTGTGTGTTCTGAACCAACTTTTGTTTCTAGTTCAGCTTTTATCTACAAAAATTAATTATTCATGCTGTTATCATTAGTGCAATCCAAATACAACATGAGAATATCTATTTATCACCTGTTCAAATGAGCTAAAAAGATTCTGGCCACTAGCCATTGTTCCATTCATAAGCAACTAAATTCTGAGAACAATTTTTTAAATAACTAATTGTAATTATCAACCTTCCACAATGACAGAAAATACGCCTGACCTTCCGCGAGATGACAAGTGTCACCTGAGCTTCCTAAGGGTACGAAAAACTATGCCATCTTTTTTACAACAATCTTGAGGCTCTAAACAGAGGGTCATGAAAGGAATCCATTTGAAACGCCTAGAAAAGATTTCACCCCTTTATTCTGATTTATTTCCACTTTCGAAAGCAAAAAAAGGCAGATATGTGTCCAAAATATTTTATTGCTTTTCTATCGCTATCTCTCTCTTGGTTTTCTTTTACCGAAAATTCCTTCACTTTACTGTGCTGAGTTTTCCATAATTCTGGTCAGTAGAAGAGGTTTTGATGGTCTCTCCCAGAGGACTCTTAACATTGAGTTGATGGGGAGGAAAATCAGTCATTAATGGAGGTGGTTGCTATACAGAAGTGGTCACTCACTGAAGTTTCACTGTACTTGCTAATATTTAAATGCATTTTGTGTTTGTTTTTGTTTGCTTTCAACAATTTTGTGAATTATCTGAAAATCGTTTGTTTGTCGTTACCCCGATGCCTTCATCCATGAATAGCACAGGCCTATGATGAAAGAATACACTCATGGCTGGACTTTGAGTTTCTTTTTATTTCTTTGGCCCTGATTTCAGGACAAATAGTGAAAATTTTCCATAACACCGCCCGGTTCAGGTTCCTGGAAATCTGTTACGAATATATATGATTATGGAGGCATAAATCAAATTTTAACTTATATTTTAAACCTTAAAAGTTGCATATTGCTTATTGTAAAAGAAAAAAGAATGAAATCAAGGATTGTAACACAAGGGTCCATCACAAGGTCAAAAACTAGAAAAGGGATATGAATTCATCCATTCCCCAATTCAATTTTTTTCAAACGTACCTAAAGTAGAGTACCAATCATCAAGAAAGCTTTAGACCCTCACTAGTATGCTATAAAATTATCTCAATGATAGAGTACCAAACTATGATAAATTCAATCAATTTAAAAACAAACACGATTCTCCGACTAATTTTAAAATTAAAAGCATCAGTTCAAGTCTTCTACACATAAAATCAAACAGGTTGTAAAAATATATTGATGTCATTAATGTTTTTGTTTTGTTCACAGCAATTGTGTTACTTCCATGAAGAAGATGTTTGTCTAAATAACGCAACAGAGGCACAGATATTTTGCAAGGAAAGACACATATTAAACTGATATGCTATATATATCTACATAAAACCATGATATAATACATATACATATGTCCTATACAAAAAGTCAACCTTGTGTCAGTTAAAAATCTTTTTATATGCATGACAACAGGGTCCGACTAAAATTTTTGAAGACACTGGGCACGAAATTTATTTGTCAACCCCTCCACCTCCGAACTTATTTTATATGGAGATATAGTAAAGTATCTTTATTCTTGCATATTAACATATCTGTACTAAATTTGGTGGTACCTTATATTAGAAAGTATATGTGCATTATAAAAAATAGAAGGGCCTTAGCATTACAATAACTAATATGATAATATAAGATGTCGTCAAACTTTGCCTGTTGCAGTAAGCTATCATTATGGTATACCTTTTAATAGTGTTGTAAATATAGAACAAACTTAGAGTGGTTTTGGAATTTGCATAAAAGATTAAATTTTTACAGGGAATTTTTTTTCTAGATTTAATATTTACATTTTGCTATAGTGCGATATGGAATGAGTCAAAAATCAAACTTTTACCTTCAGAGTTGGTGCCCTTGGCCCGTGCCCCATGTGCCTATGCCTTAATCTGGCCTAGCATTACAAAATACTTAGGAAAACAGCATGATATATATCAAAATATTTTTCCCATCAATTACATACATTAAAAAATAAGAATTTAGTTTAGTGCAATTATAAATGACACTTAAATAAAAGAATTTTCCTTAAAAAAAGCAATAAAGTAAAAAGTTAAAACAATTTTTCTAAACAAAAAGCGCTGCATTCTTAACATCTTGAATATATGAATTAATATACAACAGTTGTATTTTTACAGGGATCTTAACTCGTAACAGAATTTCTTCAAATAAGTGGGATTTGGGGACTTTGAAAATCAGGGGAGTGGTTGGGGTCCCAGAGAAACAAAATTATGTAGTTTTAGAGATTTTTCTTTCCTTTCTTTTTTACAAATAACAAAGATCAAGAGTAGGAAATTTTTCTGGTTGCTGTTGACGAGTAGAAGCAATTTTATTAGAGCTTGTTCCTTTTTTTCTAGCAACCACTCCTTTTCAAAAAAAAATGTAACTTAATAATAAATAAGCACATAAACCACTGCTGAAACAATATTCAAAACTCTTTGTCCGTCTTTCATCTAGTACAGCGGTTCCCAACCTTTTTGGCTTTGCAAACCCCTTCCTAACTCTGAAAGAGGGTGTCGAACCCCTTGGGTACTAGGTAATAAGTAACAAGCAAAAAAAAAATGTGCGTGCACACACATAGACAATAAAATTTGGGAGGCTTTTTTTTTTGTTTGAGGCTGCTCAATAGTTTATAACAAGAACGAAAACATAACTGCAAAATATAGAATTACAAATATTGTTACAAACTAAAATGAATGCAAAACAAATTCACCAAAAAATAAACACAGTGATTATTCGGTGTTGAGCTTCAATTAACCTTAAAAAGATTTTAAAAATGGGATATTTGTGGAACAAAGAGGCTCCAAGTTTGGCTGAAACTTTTCTGACACAAGGGTACATAGATGGCACATACTATCACTAAATCAGATGTCAATTAAAGATTAAGATCTTAGATTAAGTAAATGAACTTTTTTCTCTCAGTAATATGAGAAATATCTCAAGGTTTGTCTTCTTGAAAAGAGCCACGAGCCTAGCCGTTCGATAGAGATATACTACATACATTAAGTGTCTGATTGCTGAAGAATTTTCTTGAAATTATGCTATAAGTGCAGAGTGAAATGCGCAGATTGAAAAATAATAGAAGCATCTATTTTTCAATGCACGCATTTACTCTAATATTTACACAAAAGGTAATCTTTAACAAAACAAATACTTCTAAGTTCACTTACTACAAAAGAAGTTTTCTTCAAATTTCATGAATTCCTTATTTACATATAGCTCAAATTAAGTTGTATGGTTAAATTCCGTTGATTTTTTTTTTTTTTTTTATAGTGCATAAACTCCACACTGCCAAACTTCAACCACGAAAATTTTCTAAAGTAATTAATTTTCCTTACTTCCTGTGGTATTTTTGGGTCGCCAGCCATTCTTATTCTTTTTCAACAATGAAGCTCAAAATTGTAGTCATGTAGTGGGAAAATTATAGCAACAAACAACAGCGTGATCTTACTTCTATGCATTTATGACTCAATACAAGAGAGGAGCGATATATATTCGTCGGACCCAAAAGTTAAAGAAACTACACATCAAAATATTTGAGATGCTTGCATATGCTCCATGTAATGTTTTCATCAAGTTTAATCAATCATTCCGATCATAAGCTTCTGAGGAAACGAACGCTTTCAATTTCTTTCATCTGACGACAGTGCTAAAACCAGTGCTTTGCAATGACAGACTAAATTCTTCAAATGTAAAATGTGTCAGCAAGTATGCAAATATTTTTATGCTAAAAGCATCGAGTGGGCGAGGGGCTAATTAATGAAAAATAAGCAAAATTTGCTTGAACATGAGACTTCATCAGACACAGGCATGTTAAAACTCCGCCATTACAATATATTTTTTCGCGAATCCACAGGGGTTTGTGAACCACCGGTTGGGAACCACTTATCTAGTGGATCAGATTTCAATGATTTATCATGCAATGTTGCTAGAGGTGAAGATATATGTTGTAAGGAAGACGGGTGACCTGGTAAAAAATAATTCTAAAATCTTAAGTTGCAAGTAACTGCTGAACACCACGTGGTGAGTAGCGACTGGAAATCTTGATCGTACTTTAATGAAAAAGTGAATTTGTTGTTGAGAAACAATTAAAAGGAATGGAATTTTTTCTTATAAACTACTTCTACATAGCAGAAGAATACAAACTTCATGTATTTATTTATTTATTAAATTCTACAACCAAATGGTTGACTTGGTCAAACTCAAACTGAAAATTAGTACAGAGTATGTTTTGTACGGCATATGAAACTTAAATAAGACAAAGGTAATTGGCATTAACTTAAAAACAATTCCAGAATAATTTCATATTTATCAATGAATAAAATGATTTGTTAACCTCTGGCCGACTTAGGTTCCATCTTGGCTCTTGACTTAGTAGTTTGGTTTAAAACTTTTCTATTTATTTATTTGACTGAAAAATATCTGATAAATCACAAAATTAGGAATAAAAGACATTCTGCCAAAGTTAGAGACTTTAAATAGAATTGTAAAAAAAGAGACATGGGGAAAGGTCTCAAAAAAGTGATTTTTATGTACTTAAAGGGACTTTTGAGACCCACAGTCAAAATGATAAAATGGTAAAAAATATAAGTACTTTTTTTGAATTTGAGTAAGTTCTTTTCCTCTGTTTTTAAATTGTACTATTTAAAACCAATATTTACCATTTAATACCATATTTTTAAATTCTTCTTTAAATTTAATTTTAAAAGCTTTTTATCAAAGAATGAATAATATAGACAATAATTTTCCCATTTCAGAAAATTTGTTTTAGAATAAATGTAGAGGAAACATTTCCTTCGTTGAGATGAACACATACTAAAGAGAAAATAATTTTAAATGGAAGCCAATAAAGTTAATGAAATTCAACACAGATATGGTTGGACTTTGATTCAGCATCCAAGTATTTGGACATGAAACCTTTAAAGCCATAACATTAAAACACAGCTTTCACATAGAAAGTACTACAATGTAATTGATACATAAAACATTGATACATAGTAAGATTAGTCAATATAATTCAAGCCCAACTCTTCTGCAAAGTATTATAATGTCTGTAAGTTTGCAACATTCTAAAATCAATGTTTTCTTCTTTCTCTCCCATCCCCTCCCCTTCCCCATTTTCTTGTTCAGACACTTTTAATCAATTTTCAAGGAGAAAGGATATACATTGCACAAAGCTTGAAATTGTATAGAATAATACAAAGAAAGAATTTGGAAAAAAAAATAAATTTAAAATTTGAAAAATAATAAATATAATGTAAGTATTGAATGCAACCCTAAAGGCAAGAACTGAACGATGATCATCTAGCAATTCTTACGTTTAAACGGCCAAGTTTTAACAAGAAGAAAGAATAAATAAAAATGACTTCAGCATTCTCAATAAAACAATATTAAAAAATAAATGAACAACAAAATAAATATATTTGTTTGGTAACTCTAAAACCGTAAATTTCACATCATGATATGTAAAGCACTTTTGAATAAGATCACAAAACCAGTGAAGCAAAAAAATATTTTTTAAATACGTTACATTATCCTCCATTACATCAAGGATCAACTTGATCGTAATCCATTGGACTTGCATGCAAACGCATATGTCTTTTCACTGATGAAGGATGACTAAAACCTTTATTGCACTCTTTACAGGTAAATGGTTTCTCCCCTGTATGAGTAATAATATGGTACTTCAAATTTGATCCAATGTCAGTTGAGTACGAGCAGTGATGACACTGATACTTGCACTTATTTGCAACACTAAAGGCACTTTTTATAGATATATCAGGTAGGGGAAGACCTAAAAATAATTAAAAAGAATAAAAACTAGAGAACAATTTCAGAATATCAGATGAGAACATTTTTACAAGTACTGAATACAGTAAACTTCCGATTATCTGTGGAGTAGGGTGACATGGTAACTGTGGATAATCCACAAATTGGGTAAAAATTATACTAGTGTATGCAATAGCATTAAAAGATCAATAACATTTGCATACATTTAAATTATAGTTGAAGTTATGAAGTGGAAAAGGGGACGTTTGAAACAAGCGCGAGCACTGAGACCACTGGTCTGTTCTACTATCCTCCCTAGGACCACAAGAAGAGCTCAATAACAGAAAAGAATTTCAGCGGTTGTCTAACCGACATGTTAGGTAGTTAGTTCTCAAGGATCCACGTTGTGGTATCCTAAATATTCCAATGTTTGAGCAGAATAATAGTCACATTCACACAGTACATGAATTGAGCTTTCATCTGCCATATGGCATCCTCTACACAATGGATCGTTGGTAACCACCATCAGATTAAGATGCCTATTAAGAGAGCAATGTCCAGTTAGTAAACCTAATGGACTTTTTAATCTCATTCCTACTCAAACTAAGCAGTTCCCTAGATCTAAACCCGGGAGGCCACTGATTGAGAACTTTAGTTAAAACAATATCAGTGTATTTAAAAAATGTTTGTAAAAGCTAAAAAAGGATCGCTCATTATTACAAACAGATTACTCGAAGAAATTGTGCAAACGGAAGAATTGTAACAGAACAAGGTAGGTCATACCAAAAACTTATAGGGAAGTAACAGAGATTTTTTTTCAAAACAGGTCCTGTCATGCGTTCACGTGCATAAGTAGTGCAAATCTAAATATCAGTAAGTAACGTAGATCTAAATATCAGTAAATAGTGTAGATCTAAAAAGTAGGTTTCAACTTATCAGGATTTGGTGACCCTAGAAGACTTTGATATTATTAGAAGGGAGGGAGGAAGAGTGAAATATAGGAATGTTTAAAAATAGGTTTTTCACTTTTTAAATTAAATTTGTACATTTATAAACATTCAGTTAATCAGTCAGAATGTAATTATAATTTCTTTTTTTGAAGTGTGAGACGGCGCCAATAATCCACCCCATGGATTATATGAAGTTTTCTCTGATTATTTCTTTTTACACTTTACTGTTTCTTATTCATTTGTTTTTTGAACTTATGGCAAAAATGAAATTTCTGCTGGGCACTTTTGACTTCACTATTAATTCACTATAAATTGGTGTGATGGTATTTAAAAGCTCTTTCCCATAACCTCTAGTTCCAAAGAAAAATCAACTCTTTAAATTATAACTACACTCAAACCTGTTTTGTGCGGTCTTTTGTTGTTTTATTTTTTTTTTCTGCGGCGTATGAAAATTTCAATCAGGTTGGGACTCAATTGACAAAATTATTTATAAAACGAGTGCGATGTAGTATCTTCAAGTGACCACAGAGACACACCGATGGGAAATCACTGTGAGCTCCCAAAAATTTCTTTTTACAGGAAATTTCGCCTGACGAATCGGCAAAATTATCACCACTTGGAAGTATTTTAACGTCTCTTTAAAGAGGCAATTCCTAGTTATTTTGTAAGTTTATTGGGTTGTTTTCTACGTGAAACTTTATTTTATATGGTCCCTATCCACCGCAAAAAAAAAACAGGTTTAGGTGTACTTATTATTGCACTTAAGTATTTAAATTTTGAAAGTAGACCACATCAGAACTCCAAGGCAAAAACTACAAACATTATCAATAAAAGCTCATAACACTGATATCCTAAGCAAGTCGGGATTTTGTTTTCCCAGTAGCAAAATATCCAGTGAAAAGAAATTAATAAAAATGAGTAATTTAAAATAATTTGAGCTAGAACTAATCTTAAGTTTCACACAAAGAATAATTAACATACAAGTTAATTGTCAAACTAAGCATTTTACTTTCTACTAAATTGTTTATTTGTACAACCTTAAAAATATATTTTTAACAATAGTCAAGCATAGATATAGTCAAGCATATTATTTTATTTAATATATAGATGCTAAAATGTACAGTAAGAGACATTAAGCATAAGCATTCAAGGGAAAAATATTCTGAATACCATATTTTTCCAACTTTTAACAACTTTCAATGCAAATATACTAATTTTTGTTCATATGGTTTCAATTTCTATTTCCATACCAAAAATACTATTCATTGAAAATCTTGCATTATATCCGAAACAAAAAATGCACTTCTTAAAAGCAATAAAATGCATGATTTTTTCAGTTAAAACTAAGGTACATAGTAAAAATATGCAAACATTTAGGTATTACAACAGTCATGCAATATTCGGGGAAAACAGGTTAAATTTAAGAAGGCACAGACTGCACATTGGTAGCAGATCAAATTGCCAACACATAAAATACAAAAGTTTATTTTAGCTATTTCAGAAAATTAAAATATTGCATGAAAAATAATTCAGAGACATTACTAAGAAAATGAAAGAGAAATAAAAACTTATAAATTTGATAAAGCACAATTCAGACCCCATTCTTTGATTAAAATAGGAAAAAAAAACATGTAAAACATGCACATAATAATAAATATCATAACAAGAAATAAAAAGAACCTACGAAATGAAAATTAATTTACAAAATCTTGTACAGCACCAAAATTTCAAATTATTGCATACAAGTGTTTTGAGGAAAAAGAAAATCTTGTAACCTATGCTTCTGCTGTATATTTTTACGTTTCTTAGTTCACGTCTTCTGCATTAAAAATATGGTTCTTGACGATCTTGAAGTAAAAAATGCAACAATTTCAAATTTTTGTGTGAAATTAGTGCTATTTTTATTTACTTGTATAACAAAATGTTGAACAATTAAAATCATCAGGCATATAATAAAATTCTCAAAAACTCAGCATAATTGATTTTACAGTACAATAAAAATTCAAACTAATTGAGGCAACTTTCAAACTGTTTGGATTTTGAAAATAACTATGAAAATGTAGTTTATGAAAACAGTATGCGGCTTAATCAAACAAAGTGCCTATACAATAAATATGTATATAACATGCAATACAGTATATACAAAAGTACAACTACAATATGTAATTATATTTTTTAATAAAATTTAATAAAAATTTACTTTCATCGTTTATTAAACATAAAAGTAAATTTATTAAAACTTCACAAGAGTGCGTTTGGATTATCAACCTTGTATTGTATTGAAAACTTTGATTACAACCTGCAAAAATAAAAGGAATGATTACGTAATTATCTTACTGTTATTGTAACAACATTATACTTTTAATATATGTGACAGTAGAAATGTTTGGTGCACTCCAAGATACTTAACAATGAGCTTCTTTAATTTCATTCTCATAACTAAATGCTCCAAACTTTCTTTTTTGAATTAATCAGATTTATTTCTAGCTAATTACTTCATTTTAATAAGTTTCTTCAAGTCAATATTAGCAACTAGACAAGAATTGAAAAAATCTTAAGATGTTCAACCTAATTTTAAACTCCTGAACTACATTCGATGTAAAGATTTTCCTAGATTTTCGAACTCACAAAATGAAAATGAACAGCGTATCTATAAAAGAACTATACGGTTTTGTGAAATCATATCAAGTTAACAGTATGAGTTACGTCAAATCAGTTTATAGGCTGCTGATACAAAAAAAAAAAAAAGTGGGGGATCAAAAGAGGTGTGAAGGGTTAGGGGGACAGTGCCCCTAAGGTTGATTTCTTTTGCTTACAGATTTGAGGTATATTTGAATTATAAAATTACTGATAAAGTGACCTCTAAAAAATGGAATATGACTACTAACTGATATCGGAATAGGAGGAAAAACTTTACTTTGGGTTAGGAATTGGCTGACTGGAAGGAAACAAAGAGTAGCTGTGAGGGGAAATCATTCTAAATGAAGTGATGTTTTAAGCAGGGTTCCCCAGGGTCAGTTTTAAGGCCTCTTCTGCTTATTATTTTTATGAATGGCATTGATGAAAATATTTCTGGAAACATTAATTGTTTTGCTGATGGGATATGATTCAGTTGTTTAAATTTATCAAAATGAAAGATATTAACGGGTTAAATTTTAATTCAGAAAGGAGGATGAGGGGTCATTGTCTTAAGCTATTCAAATCTCAGGCTCTTACAAAAAGAGGCGGTAATGAAAAAAGGGGTGGATAGCTTTAAGAGGGCCTTTGATCTTCATTGGGGACTTATAAACTGACTAGGACCAGCCTAACTGGGCTTAGAGCCTGTTGCTGGTCATCACATTTGTATTTGTATAAGTATCCGCCCATATTGTATAAAAAAAAATCTGATTTAAAAGTCAATGCATCCAATTCTTTACATACATTTTTACAAAAAAAAAAACCCCCTCAAATAATGACTTTTGTAAAAACTAAAATTGTAAACTTTAAATCAATCAGTTCAGTATGAAAAGTACTACACTTTAAAATGCAACTTATTAGCTTTAAAAAAATTGCCGAGATAGAGCTTAAACTGGCCCCAGGTCGAAATACTGATGTGAAGACCTCTCCCCTTGACAGCCCTTTACATTATGGGTACAGAGTAAGAGCAGGGCCTGATAAATACATGGTGCTGTGGGTCAGTGAATCTGGGCACCAAAATAGGGTAAATGCCTTTATTTCTTCCATTTTTTTGAAATTACTACTTAGATCATGTACGGATTTTCTTGCGAAAAAGGGCACCAAATTTAACCAGGACCAGGGCATCACTTGTGCATGATTGTGGGAAAGGGGATTTGATTTCCCCCCTCTCAGCGATCATGCTTTGAAATGATTTTGTTATCCAGAGTAATCGTAAGTTGAAAATTACCCGTCAAACAAAGGATATAAAAAAAAGCAATTTATGAAATAAATAATACTATCGATTTCAAGAGAAGGAACAAATTACAAGCGAAACAGCAAAATAGCAGATCGATAACAAAAAAAAAAAACAAAAAAAACTGAGTTCTGCAACAATTCCCTGATAACTTTTAAATTTATAACAACAAAATATCATGGGAGATATTATACAATAACAGCACAATACTGATATCAGAGAAATGTCAACATTTTGTCAGAAAGGCCGACATGAAATAAATACACTTGAAGCATTTCGATTTTCAAAATTGAGGATTTATAATTGTTTTGAACACATCGAGAAATATTTGAAGAGTAAAATCATTTAATTGATCAAGAAATATACAACGCTAAGCGTATAAAAACAGATCTTATCAATGCATCGTATACCCGCGCGCAGCCATTAAAAAAGTATAAGTTGTAGTATATAGACTGAATAAAAATACGCTCTTTTTGCTTCCTTTTTTCCTTCTTTGTTTCGAAAGAGATACCATCAATAATGGTTGGAAAGATTCATAATTTTACCCACACCCTCTCATCTCACTTTTGTTGTTTCAGTAGCAATTCTTGACCCTGTGAAATATCAAAACATTTCTTTTAGAGGTTTTATTTACTGGCAACCCAATGAATGTTTCTTTGTTTTTGATTGTTTTTGTTTATTTTTTTGTTTTTTTCTGTTTGTTTTACGGTGTTGTGTTCTTTTAATAAGAAAAAAAAGGGACATATCTTTGAAATTTTATGCACACCTTTTTTTTCTTTGCGAAAATTATTTTTTTTCCACTAACTCCTCAATTTATGACAATCTTGTATCAGATACTTTCTTCTACAAATGCAATAAAGTAATCGGTTGTCGAAGTAAAGCTTATCTGATATTTTAAATGTAATAATGTTTTAGCACTAAGTCTTTCTACCCTGAAAACTATCTTTCAGAACTGACATGAAAATATATCTCTTTTATTGTTATTCATATGTTTTTTTATGAGTAATAAGTGTTGGTAGCGTAAAGCTTTGCATTCTTCCGGCTTGCTTACCTCTTCCCTAGTAGTGGTTACTGAACTGTAGTAAACTATGCTTTTCTGTCTTTTTAGTAATTAAAAAAAAACATGATTTGAAATCCAAGGTTTTTTTTTTTTTTTTTTTACACATATATATAAGTAACTTCTACAGAATTCTCTTGAAAAAAGATAATGAAATTTTGTATGAAGATTTCACTTTAACATAAAAAAAAGTATAAAATGTCTTATTATATTGCATTTTCTTCTGGTTTATTTAGATTTCACAGTATGTATTTTTAATGTTAAATTGTAAATGTACGTATATTTTATTTTTAAATAAACGGCCTACAAGAGGCTATGTCAGCCTCTTCAAGAAACTAGAGGCCTGGCACTATGAATCAAAGTAGTGTAAATTTTATGAGTTTTGAGGAGGGACGTGGGTCTGGTGACCGAAATGACAAGGGCTTGGCTCTTGGTAGCCCTGAAAATGAATGATGTGCTTCACTAATATACAACTGAACTTTACCTTTAACCTATTGCTTAAAAACACAAATTAAAGGGAATTTTAACATATTTGGTGCCAGATCTTAGATTTTTCCTAGCCGGAGCTAAAGTATGAAACTGCCACCCTTAACCATTTTCCTAAACGTTTTTAATTGAGTTCATAAAAAAAGAAAAAAAAATCACACGTTAGAAAAAGGGTGAATTTGAAGCCTGGGGAAAGGGGTTTGGTTTGCTACCCACTAGATCAGGTATTCAGTGTATTTTTATTTCATACTATTTTCACTTAACTTGGCTCAAGTAAATTTATTAAAATCAAACTAGGGTTTTATATTTTCTTGAATTTACTTATATATTTATAGCATTTTCAATGAAAAATCCAAGATTTTAAAATATAAACTCTCATTCTTACTCTAATAAAATTACAGTTTTTGTGTGCATGTAATTATTTTCCTACTTTGGCGACTTATGATAAATATTATTGTATTTTTTATAACTGGAAGCTTCCCTATATGCTATTATTGTATTAATTTTTTTAACTCTGCAGTTTGTTTGCTTAACTCTTTAAAAATTATTTAATGTGCTGTAAGTATTTTCTTAAATAAATGAATTTGAATTTCTTACTTGTATTATATTCATTTATGTATCATCTACATATAATTTTAATGTTAAAAATAGTATGTGTAATTTCTTTTTTCTTTCTCTTTAGGTCACACTGCAGACATATTTCATTCAGAAACTAACGCAAATGTTACAGATCAATTTTTAACCTGTCGCGTGTATGAAACTTTTAAATGTCAATGTTGTTGCAAGACTTTTAAGTCTTCTTCTAGTTTAGCTCACCATACATGTTCTATGATACAAAAGTATAATTGTGATCAATGTGAAAAAGCATTTACTCGAAGAAGTAGTCTCATTGATCACTTACGTGTGCACTCTGGGGAGAGACCCTTTAAGTGTAGTTTTTGTGGTTGGGCCTTTGCTAAAAAGTACAACCTAATCGTTCACATGTTGAGACACAAAGGCGACAAGCCTTTTAAATGTACATTGTGCCCGAAGTCATATATTCTAGAGCAGGAGTTAAAACGACATGTTGTATGTCATTATTCAAAAGATAATACAAAAGCTGATTAAATTTCAGTAGATTTTGTTTCATTTTCTTAATTATTGAAACAAGTAATGCATCATATATTCGGCTTGTATTCAGTATACTGCCTGTTTGGCAGACAAACCCAATACTCGGTTTAGCCAAATACTTTAATTTTTAACAACCAAATGTTTAAAATATTTAAATATTTAACAATTATATTATCAACTCATATGTATTTTTAATACAATGATTGAAAGTTATAGTATACAGGGGCAAATCCAGGATTTTTTTCACACTACCTATTTTTGTGAAAGTACTGTGTATCAATAATCTATTTTTGTGAAAGTTTTTTTTATTAGCATTGTATTTGGGATCCTTCAAAGGCACATTCTACTTTTTGTTAAGAAAATTAGAGCAATATAAATGGTAGTTAGAAAGGTTCAAATGTTGTTTACTATTATTTCTAACTTTTTTTTTTTTGAGGGTAGGGGGGCTAAGAGGTAGGGAAATTACCATTTTATCTCAGCTAAATAGGCTTTGTACTGTGTACAATTCAGGAAATTATCATCCCCCAAAACGATGCTACGTTGCGTAAATGCTATTTCGCAAAAAACAGCTAAAAATGAGTTTAATACTATGAAAAAGTTGTTGCCTAAGCTATTGTTCATATAAATCATCTTAGCATATCATTTTATGAGTAAACTGTTTCAAACAGAAAACCAAGTTTTCTATTTTAGAATAAAGATTTTTGTAAAATTTTCGATTTTTTAATATTGTTTCTAGAATGTGCCGATTTTCCAAGATAGTTTTGTGAAGCTGCTGATTTTATAATTTGATTTTTGTGAAAGCACCGATTTTAAAATAAAATTTTTGTGAAGGTACCGAAAAACGGTAGTAAAATCAGCCTGTATTGGGCCCTGGTATAGTACCATAGTACAAAGTTAACTAAAATTGTTATCATCACATTTAAATTTAGTATTTTCAATGAAAGAAATACTCAAATTTTAAATTTAAATTTTGCTTCCTTTTAAATGTTTTTAACTTTTATGTATCATTGCATTAATCTTCTTATTGCTATCTAATCTAAATATGAAGCAGTAAAAAAGAAAAAAAAAAGAAATTCTTTTAATATCTAGTGCTCTAAAATATGTTAAATCAATTTTTAAAAAAATAATAAAATAGGATGCATATTTGTTTTAGAAAAACTTTTTAAAATAAAATATGTTGCTTAGAAAAAAAAAGGGAGAGAATCATTATTGATTTAAAAATGTTTAAATAGGAGATTAATTATTTGTTATACTGATTTGCTTTTGGAGTAATAAATTTAATTTTAATTGTTTTTAATTAATAGTTATACTTAATATGGATAAATGTAGGATGTTTAATGGAAATACATTTTCAATTTCAAATTGGGGTAAAATAAAATTGCAAATGTTGCTTAACCAAATATTTGGTATTCTGAAAAATATGATATTCAGTGCATCCCTAATTGAAATTTCAATTCATCTATATTTTTTGTTGAACGATCAGTAACTTTTATAAATTTAGCAGTCATCTTTACTAATAACAAAGCAGAAAGTCTCTCTGTCCGGAGGATGTCTGGATGTCTGTAGGATGTCCGTAGGATGTCTGTGACGAGCATAGCGCCTAAACCGTTCGGCCGATTTTCATGAAATTTGGCACAAAGTTAGTATGTAGCATGGGGGTGTGCACCTCGAAGCGATTTTTCGAAAATTCGATGTAGTTCTTTTTTTATTCCAATTTTAAGAAAAAAAAATATCATAAATTACGAAATTATCATAACGTGGAACCGTAACATGGGCACAAGCCAATTGGCGAGATACGAAATTATCATAACGTGGAACTGTAACGTCGGTACAAGCCAATTGGCGAGAAAATTCACCATATATTATTTGTAAATATACAAGCGAACCAAAAGACCTTTAATTTTTCTATTACGGGCGAAGCCGTGCGGGTGCCACTAGTATAAAATAAACTTATAACACATTTAGGAGCATTTTCTTGAATTTCAACAAACTACTTAATTGTTCTTTCATCTTGCTTTCAGGTACATAGGGTTATTTTCGGCTAATGCTTAATTTGGCTATGAATGTTTTAAATTGTTCATTACCTTATATTTTCTTTTACCAAAATAAATTTGATAAGTTTTAAACTTGTTTGAATTTTATTACGGTGTTTTCTTTTTCATTTATAAATACGTTACAAGCAGTATACTTTTTATGTAAATACCTTAACTATATATTATTTCAAAGAATAATCCTTAAGAAACAGGACCCAGAACATAAATATGTGTTTAAGTGTTGAAAACTTCTTCAAAAGGCCCATTGTTTCGAATTTTTCCACGTGGGACAAAGGGTATATATTCAATGCAAATTATATCAGAAAGCAATAAAACAGCATTTACTTATGCTCAAAAACTGGAGATGCACCGAATGCCAAATGCTGAATATTTGGTTAAAATTTTAACCGAATATTCGGCCAAATACTTAGTTTAAATTTTTAGTCTTAATTTAAAATGGAAAATGTTGAATCTTCTGTGAGGTAAACATCTTAAGGCTCAACATTTTGTGGACTACAAAGTTGTTTTTTTTGAATATATGTTTTAAAATGAAGATCAAATTTAAAATTTATAATGAAATAATCTTGATTCAAGTTATGCAAATGCAATAAAAATTGTTTTTTGTTTTGGTTAAAATTTAGATTGTAGTATTTATTATTTGCTTTGTATTCTGATGATAGATTCAAGTAGAATTAGAAAAAAATGTATTATTTTAGTGTGTAAAAATCTTATTGTATTCCTATAAATGTTTATATTCCATCCTGTGACTGTTTGAAAACTAGGCAAGTTATCATACTTAATCATAAATGAATATTTATTACATTGAAATTGATTTTCAAAAATTAAATCAGTTTAATTAGTTAATGGTCTGTCAAAATTTTTGACCATATTTATGTGAAAAGGTTGTAAGTCCTTAATTCTCCAAAAGACGTAGTAGAATTGAACTATTTCAGAAGCACTTATTGTCTATAAATCAATTTGCCAACTTGTTTTAGTGTTATTTTAAAATAAACTGAAAGGAAAAAATGTTTTTTGTTAATGTCATGTCATCAATGTTATTGTGTTGTTACTGTGTATGATCTTAGTACTTAGTTTTATTCTCATTTTCTTTATTTCTTTCTTTTGTAAAAGGTTTACATATTTTTGTGACTAGAAAACATTTTTAATGGAAAAGTACAAATACAATATAAATATGACCAGCAACAGTATCAGGACCCAGCTTTGCTGGCCATAGTCAGTTAATTTGTCCCCAATGAAGATCAATGGCCCTCTTAAAATTATTTCCCCCTTGCTCATTACTGCCTCTTACGGAAAGCTGTTCCAAGTGCCCACAACTCTACTGTAGTAGTAATTTTTTCAGGTTAGCCTAGGTTACTAGCCTAACTGCCCTTCTTTGAGCCCTTTTCAATAAAGAAATATCTCTCCTGAGGTAAGGAGACAAAAACTGAACTTACCAAACTTTTGAAATAGATCAATTGATAAACCCGAGCATTTTGTTGGCTTTGTTACTTGCAATGCTGCACTGTTGACTAAACTTGAAGTCCTGCTTTATTAAGAGATCAACAACATTTTCTGCCTGACAAATGACTGTAATGACACCCTATAATAGTAACTTGTATTATGTTTTCCATGTCCTAAATGTAGAACTTGACATTTCTCAACATTAACTGCCATGCCTCACTTATCTGCCTACTTAGTGCAGTGAAATTCCGTTACAACAAACTTCAAGGGACCGCAAATTCTGTTTGTTGTAATGGAATTCAAATAATGTAATGTCAGCTAAATCAGGACTGAAAATGTATTTCGTTGAAATGGAAATTTCGTTGTATTGGTATTCGTTGTAACGGAATTTCACTGTAATATGATCTAAATACCCTTTAAGCTGTTTTACTTTGAGATGGTTTTATTTTATATTTGCATAATATTGATAACACAAATACACTGTGATTTGAGAAATATTTATCTATAAAGTGTTGAAACTGTATATCAATAGCAATGAAAATAATTTTGAATTTATTTACTTCAAAAGATAAGTTAGTCTTATAAACTAGTTTATAGTCATCTTCATTTATTTAAAGCAATGAATGAATTTATGAAAGAAATCAATGAATGTCTCATAGAAGAGATTCTTGTATATACTTCTTTTGTAATTTTATTCAGTTCAGTATAATATGTACTTAGTACCTCAGCTATAAAATGTTGAGTTTAAAAAGCTATTATTCTCGTTTTGTTTAGTTAAATTTTCTGTAGATAAGTTAATAATTGTTATAACTATTCTTATGCTCCTGACTGTATTATTTTGACTTATATGTTGATTAAATTTAATAAACATATCATCTAAAAATAAAGTTTTGTATCATTCATTACTTCTTTACTGCATATTTTATTCCAAACCTTCATGTTCTAATTTTCTACCTACATTTATATATATAAATATTTTTCCAAAATATGGAATCATATCCCTTAATATTTAATATTTTAAATTCATATCTAGAGAAATTGTGTTATTTGTAAATGTATTTAAAACTAGATATAATTTTTTATTTGGACCTACATAGTATAAAATTAAAAATGCTACATTTCCATATCTTAACATTTTATGAACATTCTTATAAATTATCATTTTATTTTTCAGATTTGATGAAGGTGATGGCTTATATGAACACTTCAGGATTTAGTTTAGCAAATTGTAAACAGACTGCCAATTTAATTACTTACTATCAATTTAATGAAAATCTGACAGAAAATGAAGATCAAGAAGTTTTATCAGTTTCCAAAGCATCTAATTACTTCAAGTGCGTTCATTGTCATAGATCTTTTAAATACCAAACAAGTCTTTACCAACATGTATGTGAAGGAGGATCACGAAAAGGGTTTCGGTGCAAGGAATGTGGTAAAACATTAGCTCGTAAAAGTAGTTTGATTGGACATTTACGCATTCATACTGGTGAGAAGCCTTTTAAATGTGAAGAATGTGGTAAAACATTTACACATAAGCATCATTTGCATAGCCATATGAATTTACATAGTCGAAAGGAATAAAGCTTTCTGACCCCCCCCCCCCCATGCAATGTATGCAGTATCTATGCAAAAAGGGATTCTATAGCGATGACCAGTGATGGACTCTGGGCCCAGCTAGACTGGTCCCAGTCTATTTATCAATCCCTAATGAAGATCAAGAACACTCTTAAAACTACATGAAATACACCGTCAGCTCAGTCATTAAAAGAGTTCAGTCCTTAAGAGGTTTTCCACCTCCAGCTCTTTCACTTCCTATTCCTAGCTGTTGAGTGCTAATAAGCATGAAACTGCAGTCTTTGGATGGAATGACTGAGCTGGTGGTGTATTTTATGTATTTCTGCCTTAGCCCTATAGGGCGGTAACTTACTGAAAATACCATGCCTTGCCTGCAATCTTTGAGTTGAACCGAAACATTGTTTCTTTCACTCGTCTGGTCAGTGCTAATTCTATATTTGCCACCAGTTTGTTTGGCACTCTTGGCTTCCTTAAGAGGCTTTCCACCTCCAGCTCATTCGCTTCCTAAGCCAGGCTGATGAGTACTAATAAGAATGAAACTGCAGTCCTTGGATAGAATGACTGAGCTGGCAGTGTATTTCATGTACTTCTGCCTGACCCTGGCTGTAGAGCGGCAACTTACTGAAAATACCTCTTAAAACTATTTACCCCATTCCAAGTAACAGCAGTTTTTGATGAAATATTCCGAATGCATTTGAGTTCTGAATAAGAAAACTAATTTTTTTAAACTTTAAAAAGAAAGTGACAAACATTTGTTTAAAATATTTATAATTATAACTTAAAAAGCTTTGTGATAGATCAGTTAATATTTGGAGTTAATTCTTTTTTATTTATTTGTTTATTTATTTTTGTAGACATAAGAGAGGGAGGAAATAATGTGCTTACATTTTTTTTTCACTAAAAGTAACCCTTATGAATCGAAGTCCATTCATGTAAAAGGTTAAAAATATATTCAATACGTAAAATTTTTATTTTATTTTTTGAAGTTAGCCATATTTCTTTTTTTTTAAATAAATCAGCATATCTGTGTTATGTTAACATTTCTTCTTTAGTAAATCCCCTGCAAGCAAACACTCCTCTTTTATGTAGGGTTACCATACATCTACATTTGTGTGGGCACATCTGTATTTTGCGATGACTATTTTTGTGCAGCAATTTTTAATTTTGAATTTCTATTGTTGTTTTAAATAATGTTTCTTTGACCGTGTTATCATAGCAGGGTGGCGACAGATCAGGGAAAAGTCAGGGAACTTTATTAATCAGGGAAATATCAGGGAATTTTGAAAAAATAACAAAAAATCAGGAAAAATTTATTTTATGAAGAAAAAAAAATTTTTTTTTTGCTTTACAAAATTAAGTACTCTAATTCCCTACGCATTTTCCGCCAATTATCTGTTCAAAAAAAAAAGTAAAATTAATGACGTGTGATTATACACTGCCGCATTATTTGTGCATCTTTTTTCCTCAACGTCAAAGTATTGAATCTTACTTATTAACCACAGGATGGACTTCCTAAGATTGGTTCTGTGTCTGTTATGTTTATTTTCCCTAGCTTGAAATTTCCTTTTACGCTTTCAATGCTACGTAAAATAAACAACCATACATGCAAAGAGGAAGCCTTCATTAATGCATTAGCTTCTTTGCCTTTATTCCATTGTCTTGAAGTAATTAGCGTACTGTAATCACGATCTCAAGAAGAAATCTTTGGTTTTTCAATTAATACTATAAAAGCTTAAAAGTTATCACTTCTTTGCATTTTCAACTTAATTGCTAAAATTGAACTTTGAATTAAAAAAACTTTGTTTTTTGCCATCATACTATTTGTTGTCACCGCAGAATATAAAGGTTTTCTTTTCTTCAGACTTAAGTGATTCTTTAATTTTATAACCAAGTTGTATTCTTTTATATGTTTTGAAATTAACTAATTACTTTTTTTTTCTTGCATTTCAAAGTTGTTTGTTACAAAAGCAATCTAAGATTTTTTTTTCGTTACATACTGAAATAATTTTAAATAGAATTAACTTGTGTACTTAAGTAAATATTTTTTTTTTTTTTTTTTTTTTTTTTTTTAAATGCTGTATTCATTCATTAAAACCTATGTTCTTGATTAGAGAAAAGCTCCCTATGAATGGATGTCAAATGGTTTCATCTGTTTTGCATAAATATGTCAATTAGTTATATAAGAATAACTACATTACTTCTATTGTTTCACTATTACTTGTGATTCTTACAACAATTATTATACTGTTTGAAAACTTAGTTCAAAATAATTTTAATTACTTTTTAGTTCTTAAATACACATATGTTTTTAAGAGTAATTTTAATAGTTTCTTAAAATTCTTATGCTAAGTGGTTTCTGGAAGTGAAGTAATTTTTTTTTTTAATTTTCTATAATCTTTCCATTTTAGAAAAATTTAATATACTGTTTTGTAGGTCCCCCCCCCCCCCCCCAAATTGACTAGATACATTTTTTTAACCATTTTATTAAAAAAGTAACATCTTTTGAAAATATATCTTTAGTTCAACAACTTTACACAACTTAAAACGTTAAAAATACTGCATTTTATACAAATATACAATGAATTTCAAGTAGAGCAAAGAAAGAAAACCATTATCATTGGTAACGTAAATCAGGGAAATTTGGTGAACTTAATCAGGGAAAAGTCAGGGAACTTTTTTTCACAGTTCCTGTCGCCACCCTGCATAGGAAATTTGGCAAAAATTAAAGAGAACAGCATAGAACCAAGACCTCTGTTAAAATATCATGCATATGTCAGTTACGTATTTGGCTGATACATACCATGGGTGATACATACAAACTCATCTTTAGTCGTGGCAGTCAATACTTTGATCAGTTTTCAAACCTCAAAAAGTTTGTTAATTAATGCAATTAAAAAGAAACAACCAGCCAGAAAAAACGGAAGACATAAGTGAAGACATAAAGTTGTTTAGAAGGGAAGAGACAGAAGAATTACAAAACTTTCACAACTCTTCCAGTGTTTCATTAATCAAAGCCCAATGAACAAAATAAATAAATAGATCAACTGTTGAATCTATAAATGGGCTTTCAGCTAAAATTTAACATCAGGCTATGTAAAAACATGTTTGTTAGTTTTTATCAAAAGGAAGATCTTTTATGAAAATTTGGTCTAGTGATAAATGTACATGGGCTGCTGCAAAATACTAGGTAATTATACTCACCCGTCATTATTTCGTTTTTAATTCATGGTTTTTCAGTGCATTATAACTTTCTACTTTAGTAACTTTGTACTTGGCAATTATTTTGTAATTATATATGTATAATTTTGAAATATTGATATAAAAAAGTAGGTAATTAGTTTTACTTTTTCTGGAGTAAATGGGTAAAATTTTCAGTTTTTAATGCAATGTGCTTAATATTCATTTTTTCAGTTAAGTGATTCATTGCTCTGAATGGAAGTGTCTGCATTTTTTAACATGGTATCCCTGCTTTTATGAGTACATGTGAATTTTCCACAGTATTCCATATTTTTTAGAGCCAATGTATGAGGAGTTGAATGGGCAGTTGTCCATAAAAGTGAATTTGGATGAGTATCATTTTGAAAGAATAACGTATTTATTTAGACATGTTCTGGCTTTTTTAAACTCAATTTTAATAATATTGTTCATTCACAGATTTCTGATGGGTCTTCGAAGTGCTTATATGTATAGTTATTTTTGCCTTCCATTTTTAGACTATAAAAATAAATGTTTTTAATTGGTATTTTAGGAAATTATTTATCATAAACAGAAAATTTTATTTTTAAGCAATGTTTTTAGCAATACTACCAACTTATGTTGTTTAATCAAGCATTAATTGTTTGAACGTCAATAAACATTAAGTTTTCAAAACCATATGAAACATTTCAATGACATGCAAGCCATGACAGTTTCGCCATGGGTATCCACCATGGTACAGAGTACAGACAATGTCATTGAAATTTTTATGGAAGTTGTTTATAAGAGTGTCCCCCCCCCCCTCGTTTTTTAAGGGGATTCAAGTTCTCATTGCTCTTGGGGGGGGGGAGGATGTGCATCCCCATTGTAAGAATTTTTATGGACACGTTTACTACAAGAAGGTTTGATTTCTCATACACATGTTCTGGTATATATATTGTGACTGTATCAATGTATCATTCATCATAAATTTCCCTCAAATTCTTGTGGTTAAATCACTAGTTTGTTATTCCCTTGTCTTAACTACTTCAAGAATAAATCCATGAAATATAACCTCTAAACAAGTAACTTCATATGTGCAATAAAACAGATTTAATATTTTTGCAAAAAAAAAAAGAAAACGTACTGAAGTAAAAGTTGACTCCTTACTCATTGTTTGAGTTTTAAACGTTTTATAATGTTCCATCAGCTTAAAAGAAAAAGAGTTTCCTCTAAGATCAGTGCGAGCCAAGAGCCAAAGTTGATGGTACTTTACATGATTTAATCCTTTTAGTAAGCAAAAAATAAGTAGAATAGCAAGACTTTATGGTTTTATCACATGGATCAACCACTATAGAACTAAGTGTTTAAAAGTAAATAAGTTATTACAGTTAAAAACTTAATCTCTTATATTTACTTAAACATTCTTTTATGGTAATACAGTATTGTGGCAATTAATTGGGAAATTTTATTTTATTTATTTTTTTATTTTTTTTTTTTTTTTGCTTTATCGCACGTAAGCTAATGAATAAGCACTCAAATTCAGCTCAGAGTTCAAATGGCACTTATTTTCAAAATGTTAAAAGTTTTTATGCATCAGGTAAGTTGCAGGCATATAAATTCTTCTGCCAAGTGGCTAGAAGTTGGCAAAAGGTTTTATTTTCTGTGGTTCAGGGATTTAGGTCCAGGTTCGTGAGAAGGATCAAAGGAGAACCTTTTTGTCCGCATCACTTTAATCAGGCACCCAAGTATCCACCCAAAAAGATGTTTTGGGGTTTTTTCTGCGTTTCAGGGACATAATCCCTTGTTTCCGTAGAAGGAATGATGAACAGTGCCAGCTAAGAATCGATATGGACCCAAAATGTGCTTCCAACCGTGTTACGGAGATTACGTTCTTCAATAAGACGGTGTGATGTCACACATTGAAGCAAATATTTAATTTCTGCTCTAAAAACAAACTTACTGTACTGGGTTTGCCTGGAAACCCCCCGGACTTAAATCCGTTTGAAAATTTGTGGGTTATCGTTAAAAAATGTCTTCATAAATTTGACAGTACTACGATGGAAAAGCTAATTTCATCTGTTTTTGACATATGGTATAATGACGTTGAAATTAAAACTATATGTGCCAGTCTAGTACATTCTATGCCAAAACGTGTCTGTGGTGTTCTTAAGTCTCGAGGATGTCATATTAATTATTAGTTTCAAATGTATTCATGAAAAACTTGAATAAAACTGATTTTTTTTTTTGAAAAAATATGCATTTCCAAATTAATTGCCACAATACTGTACTAATATTTTTATAGTGCTATTCGATCTGCAACTTTGTCAAATGAACAAACTTGTCTCTTCTTCAAAACAGAAATACATATCATTTATATGGGAGAGCTGAAAATGAAAAACAGTTATAATAAAGAATAATAAGAAAAGAAAAATATGTGAGCTGCAAATATTTATAATCAGAATAAGCTGTTCTTGAATTTAATATTATAGCAATGAAAAACTCAATAGCTGTTGTACAAGACCTCAAGAAAAAGAAACATTCTAAGTCTTACACCTACTACTAATAGAATCTACTAATAAAATAACTTTTCATGAGAAATAAAGAAAAAAATAAATAAAATAATGTTTTCTTCTATTTCATGGAAATAAAAATATTTTTTAGTAGCAAATTTTATCGAAACTATTTACAAAGCCATATAAATATATTTTACGCTCACAACCAAGCTTACAATCAAGTTATTTCAATCATTTTAACTGTACAATTTTTTTTTCTTATTAAGCTCTTATGATTTCAGGATTGTTTAAAGTAAGATCAAACATTAATGTTAAAAATTAAAATTTTACATAGATAATAATATTCGTTCATATTAATTTTCCTTGATATGTGTTGCTTAAAATATGAGCATATAAGCCTACAATTTCAAAAAGCTTATTAAATTGAATAACTAGGTATGACTTCATCATCTATTATGTTTTTATGTCATTGGCATGAGTTTATTCTGTAGAAATGATCTTTTTTTTTTCATTCTCATTTTCATCTGAATTTGTTATATTTTCTGTGTAAAATATTATGTATATGTTGTACTCAGCAATGGAAATCTTTTAAGACTTATTTTGTTGACCCCTGCATGCAAATTTCTTGAGATGAAGTGTTATGGCACGTCACGTTGCTGTTTAATTTTTTTTGTCTTTTTGTTGCATTGGTAAAGGTTTTGTTCTATTTGATGAGATGATATCAACGTCCAACTATGATTGTGTTAATTTTGGAATCCTAAAAATCTTTCTTTTCATCAGCCCCCCCCCCCCCGTCTCTCCATCCGTTGTATGGAAAGTTGCCTTTCTTTTCTGTACAAGTTATTTCTTTAAAGACTGAGTTTCTAATCATTGTTCTCAAAAAATCTTTTACTAGTTCTTCTCAGCACCAAAGTTGACATTATTCTAAGGAAAAATATTACTTTGATGCATTCATACAATATACACTTTTTTTTTTTTGAAGTGACCTGCTATGGCTGATAGACGCTACTCAAATCCTATTGATTCTTTTTAAAAGATTTGACCCTATGAATTAAATGTAAACATCAGGCTAATTCCCAAGCAAACTTCTCAGGATCAATATGCAAATTAGTTATGTAATTAATATCTGTATGTGGAAATCAACACAATTGCTAGGATCAATACACAGCCAATTCTATTTATAGAAGTAATCATTTCCTTTAATTTTTTTTTTTTTAAATCATAATACGAATGTAAGAATTAATGATGGCAGATTATATTTCTATAATTAAATAACCTGTATCTTAAAAGTATGCTTAAATATAATATTATATATGCTTTATTTTTTGATCTTCAGTATTGAAAATGTATTGCATAAGTATCTATAGTAGGTGCAAATTTTATAAAACACGTACAAATCCAAAAGAAATGACCAGCAAAAAATTTTGAGCCTGATTGGGTTGGTCCTAGCAAATTTTTCAATCCTCAATAAAGATCAAGTGCGCTCTTAAAGCTGTTCACCCCATTGCAAGTAACTACTGCTTCTGTCATGTAGTTAAATTTTTAAGCAATGCACCGCCAAGTTCAAAATTCTCCTTTAATTTGAACAGCTGAAGGCAATGACTTTTTACTCTACCATCTAAAAAATTTGATTATATATCTCTATTTTTTCTGTTTTTAAGAAATTTTAACAACCAAATCAGATTACCTTTGCTCTGATTCTCCTTTGCTCCAGATCATACATAGTAAACCTTTAAAGTATGGAATCATATCTGAATTTAATAGCACTCTTATTGACCTATTGACTTATAAACCTTTTTTAACAAGGTAATATCTCTTTTGAAGTGATTAAAACTCAGCAACATACTCCAAAAGAGGTCTCTTAAATATTTTGTACATTCCTTTAAAAAATGTTTTGTACATTGCTTTAAATGTTTTCATGTGGGGAGTACTTTCAAGAAACAGTTTTATTTGCTTTACATCCAGTGAAAGTACCTAATCCATTCATCAAATGTGGTTATCAGTCACGATTTTCTAAACCTTTTTTTACCCCCCCCCCCCTTTTTTTTTTCTTTCTGTGCAGAACTTTTTCAAAACAATTTGTGATTGTCCTTGAAACATGAATAGTAAAACCTGAAAGTAGTTCCCTTTTCAAAAAGACAGATAAGGTCGAAGATAGAAATGAAACGTTTTCGTGTAAACGATTGAAACATTGTAATATGAAATTGTACATGGCAAATGTACGATTTTAGGTCTTTGTAAATAAAATTATATCGTGTGTTTGGCATTTTTCAAGATAAATCGATTGCAGATTGACACAAAAAACGCATTTGTTTATCAGAGCACAAGAAAACCTTGCAGTTGTTTTCCGTTCAGTAACACTGCACTGGCAGTGAAACACGTTTTACAGCTTTCAGGAATACTTTTGCTGTGGAGGAAGTCCGGGCTTCTTGCGCGATTCGCAATCCGAAAGTTTCAGGTCAGAATGTTCAATGTTTCGTGAGTTTATCCTCATTAATTATTCTTAGAACCTAAGAATAACTAGCTGACTTCTAAGCATTCGCGCTCGACAGCGGTAATTGAAAAATCCGACTTTTGTTAACGGTATATTTTTTTCGAAAAACAGTCCTTGAGTGAATTGTTTTCTTTTTCACCGATGGCGGTTAAAAAGGAAATAACACTTCCTTGCCTTACTTCTGTACTGTCATGAGGTATTAAAGAAGCAACCCCCTCCCCCACCCAAAAAAAATTAATCCTTTGGAAATTTTATTTATGAAGCTACGATTTACCAGGCGAAAATAAACGTTCTGTTTTCAGATTTCAATGTAGCAGTCCAACTGTGGTTCAAAATAATGCAATGAATTTAGATGGGATATTCCAGGAAATTTGTATCAGAATTCTCCTGAGGAAAAAATTTTCATTCAAAGACGACAAAAAACAAGGACCCACATCTTCGCGTTTTTAGCACGACGCTCTAACCAACTGTCAACTGAACTATATGGCGCTATTTGCTGGACGCATTAAAGCAGTGCTTGATTAAAACAAAATAAATCGCTTTTTTTTTTTTTTTTTGAAAAGCCGTTACACTGAGTTGTCTGTTTACTTTTCGCCGAAAGCGACGAAAACAAATCTTCAAAATGATGCCTTACGCAATGAAGTTTGACGGATTATTTTGTAAGTTATGGCATTCTCATTAAAAAAGGCATTTGAAAAATAATATATGCTAACTGACCTGTGCGAAGCATTCGCGACCGACAGAAGGAATTAAAAAAAAAAAAAAAAAACGGCTTCTTTTAGTATTTATTTGAATAACAGCATGAAGTATCTTGTTTAGTCATTTTTCGCTGACAGCGGTGAAAAAATCTTTTAAATGATTTCTTACTTTTGAAGTTTGATGAAGGAAGTAATGTTGTACCCGTAAAAAATACCTTTGCGCAAATGCTCTATATACATAACGGTCAAGTTATTGAATCTTTCATTTCATTTCGAAAATAATTTTTCACCCTTTCTCAGATATAATCTTCTTGTGTCTACTTCACAATGTTTAAATGCACCATTATTTTTTTATTTATTAATGAATGAATAATTTTTATTGAGAAAAAATAATTCAAATAACGATACACTTTAAGTTAATTTGGCGCGAGAATGAACAAGGCCATTGTCCGTTTTTCACGCGAAGGCACTTCGCCACGCCTCCTCGAACGCAAAGTTCCATTTTACGCGGGGGCGATCAGTAAACAATCCACGCGCTTCTAAATAAGACAACCAGGCATAATTAACTTGGGCGTGCATTTTATTGTGCAAAAAAGTCTTGAAACATCACTTCACTTGTCTGTTGATATTTTCGTTATTCTTACATTTTAAATACTGCTGCATTTACAACAAAATGCTGTGATCCGAATATACCTTCTGCTGAAAACAGCGAAATAGAATCATCGGATACCAGTGTTGCCAAATGGTCAAATCCAGATTTCCCCAATGCCCTTCCAATTTTTCCAAAAAAAGTGATGTTTTCCACCAAAATTCCCCGAATTAAAAAATTATTTTTCCACTAATATTTTCAGAAAATGTATCGACTTCCTGTAATATTTTTGTCTCTTGAAAAAAAAATTTTTTTTCCCAAATAGCCAAATTTTTGTATAAAATTCCCCAACTTTTTTTTTCTTCCCATTTTCGCTTTTTTTTTTTTTTGTCAACTTTATCTTTATCTTTCTTTATCTGTACTAATAATAAAGCTGAAAGTCTCTCTGTCTGTCAGGATCTCTGTGATGCGCATAGCGCCTAGACCGTTCGGCCGATTTTCATGAAATTTGGCAAAGAATTAGTTTGTAGCATGGGAGTGTACACCTTTAAGCGATTTTTCGAAAATTCGATTTTTTTTTTCTATTCCAATTTTAAGAACTTTTTCCCGAGCAAAATTATCATAAGACGGACGAAGAAATGACCAAGCTATCATAACGTTGAACCATAACGTGGGTAAGCCAATTGGCGAGAAATTCATCATGCGTTATTTGTAAATATACAGGGAAACCAAAAGACCTTTTAATTTTCTACTACGGGCAAAGCCATGCGGGTGCCACTAGTCATAAATACAAGCGCCTGACCGAGAGATAAGAAATAGCCAAATATTTCTTCTACTTGCATTTACTACTCAGCTTCTGTATGTATATTTAAACTATGATTTTTGTATATATTTATCCAAGAACATTCTTCATCATACTTATTTTTACCCGTTTCTCGTATGAACTAGTTACTCACGCAGAACGTTAATGCGAATTCCGTAGCATAATATTCCACATAATGCGAATTCCATAAAGTTGAGCAAAGCTAAACCAACGCTGTTTGATACAAAGAATAACTGCTACTTCTTGACGCGAATCTAAATACGAAAAAAATTCTTTTTTCCTTGAGGGTTTTTTTCCCCAAGAAAAAAAATTTTCCCCAAAGAATTCTCCTCAAAACCCATTTCCCCAGAGAGCACCAGATTTTCCCAAAATGGGGAAATTTCCCCCAATCTGGCAACACTGTCGGATACCACGTGACGGGGGAGTAGTCTTGTGCATTTTCGTGGAAAACGGACAATATAGGGGGAAGCGTTTATATAATCCTTTAAAAAAAAGCTTAACTTTAGATATTTTCTTTTTTTAAGGCTTTTAAAAATCTAATTTTTCTTGAAAGTGCTCAATTTTTGTTTTATTATTGTGTGAATTATTTCCTTAAATATAAGTTGCCTAAAGTCAGTATAAATAGTAGATTAAGCAGTTTTTCACCGTTTTTTTTTCTCCCGCTTCATACCTCTTTTTATCTTAACTCTGCATTTTATTTTGGCCATTTTTGCAATTGGAAGGATGTATTAAGGACTTAAAACGATTGCGAAAATAGAGATCTTGCAGGTATAACCGAGACACGCCGTGTAGTGTATATACACGTACTTCGCCTCACCTTTCCCAGCGGGGGAAAAAATTGAAATAACGGGAAATGGAAATAACTGCTCAGGCCCTCATACTACCCCAAACGAAACAAAGACTATTAAAGAGCAACTTTTAGGCCTTGAAGCGCGAAAAATTTTCGAGAGTCCCCATCCCCTCCCGGAACGTCTGAACACATAAACTTAAAATTTACTTTTTTAATATTTCAGTAGAAAAGATTCTGGAAACAGCTTCTGAATTCTGACCATTCTTCTAACATTCTCAAAGATATCTTAAAATGTGCTTTTAGGACTTTAATATCAAAAAATTTCCAGAGAGCTGAATTTTCCCCATTTCCTTAACTTCATTAATCACTAAAGATAGTCTAAATTGCGTTTTTAAAATTTCACTTTCAAAAAATTTCCGGAGAGAAGCCCCGACCCTTTCACGCTACCAAGTATAACCAGGATTGACTTCAATTTTGAAAAAAAGAAAAGGTGTAAGGAACCCTAATTTCCCAAGCCCGTCATTTATTGGGGTCAAGGGGTCCTTCTTTCCAAAGATTCGTTATATTTAATAGAACTTGCATTTGTGAAGCTTTAAATATAAAAATTGCTGAAAATAAACTGTTTATTGAAATGTTTTTTTTTTTTTTTTTTTTTTGCTCTTTAATTTATTTAATATTTGGTTTGCATTAAACATTGAGTATATTTTTGCATGACAAATGCATTAAAATTATATCGTTTGTTCAAACATACTGAATACTGCATTTAAATTAGAAATAAAAGTGCGAGGCACTTTTAGTAGTATCTCTATGTATTAGAAAAAAAAAGTAACGTCAGAGAAACTGTGGAAGGATATCTGTGGCAGGTCTGCATCCGGGAAACTCTGTACACCTGCAGGCACTGTATTGAAATTTGGTACAAAATTATTTCAAAGACCGGGGGTTTGCACATCAGAGCGTTTTATTATTATTATTTATTTTTTATTTATTTTTTTCTTTAAAAATTACTACCCCTTAATGTTTTATGTCGTTCACTAGCGTTTTTTTCTTCCTGAAATGAAGTTTGTTTCAATTTTTTTCAATATTGGAACAGGATATATAAAGGCTTCTAATTTATTGAACATACTAGGCTAATTCAAGCACGGAGTTAAATAGCAAAATGTTACTGGAGACTACGAATCTGAAAATGACTTTTCAAAGGTACAAAACAACTGCTTTGCTGTGCTCAGAAGCCCCTTAGCAAAGAGCCTCCTATGTTCAGAAGCCCCTTAGCAAAGAGCCTTTTATGCTCAGGAGTCCCTTAGCTGTGAAATTTGGTACAAGTTAGTTTGCGCACCTGGGGAGGAGTGCTCTTTGAAGCGCATCTTTTTCTTTTTTTTTTTTAATAATTTTGCGATGTGTACGTATGTCACATTCTTTTTTCTTAGGATGGGAACGGGATTTTGAAATTGTTCGGAAGAAAAATGAGTCCTTTATAAATTTTACTTTTTTTACTAGCGGGGGCAGTAGGAGTTTTATTTTGTTCTAATTGAAACGTGTATTTTAATCTTATTCTTATCGTATTCTTCTTGACAAACGATTTGAGTTTCGACCAGATAAGATCGTGAAGCAATTTTCGGTCGTTGGTGAACGTTAACGAGCAGGGAGCGGAGGTTTATAGTTCTTGCTACTAATATTCACAATAAACATTTTCAAAGTGAGCAACGAACGCTCCTCGGGAAAACGAAGTGATTTTATAGGAAAATATGTAGAATGTTGTGAAAAATGTTAATTTCTTTTAAAAAGAACCTTAAAATCAATTTTTTCGATAGTTACAAATTATTGCTGAGTTAATCACGTCCGAAACCTTATACTTCTTTCATCCCCCCCCCCCCTCTCTCTCTCTTTTTTTCTTTTTTTACCTTTTCCCTAGACGCTTCAAAAATAAGAAAATCTTAAAATGCTACGATTTGGAAGCCTCCCTCAGCCAAAATCATTGAAAGACATCTCAAATCTCGTTTCCCAGGGTTCAATTTTGCTACATTTCCAGGGGAATAACTACTAAACACCTCGCGTTCTAGCAATATGGAAAATCGTTTAAGACTGCTTTTTTGGAGCTACAATTTTGAAAAATTGCAGAGCCCCTAACGTTATCAAATATAGTGTACAGTCGCGTTTTTAAGACTTATATTTCAGAAAACTTCTGGACCAAGGCCTCGCGTTTCAAACCCCTCCTTCTAATATCATCCAATTTGTCAAGAAATAAAATGAAAAATGGATTTTTAAAAACGACAATTTGTTGAGATGCTTAGCGCGTATTCCTCTTTTTAATAGAGTGAAAAGATGCTCCCGTATGAAATCAGAAAATGAAAAAACTATAATTTCAAAAAAAAAATAAGGTGAGACCTTTAAACCCTCACCCTAGTCCCTGAATTCGCTTTTTGAGACTTCTATTTCGAAATGTGTTTGGGGGGAGAACCAAAGAACCCCCCGTAGTCATCAAAGTTGGTCGGTAACTGCGTTTTAGAACTTCAGTGTCGAAAAATTGGGACGAGAGGTGATCGATTTCACTCTGTTTTCAAAAAAAAAAAATCGAATCAAAGTTACTCTAACGCAGCGTTTCTTAATTTCTTTGATCAGTGGAACCCTTTTAAATGCTCTCTTTTTTCATGGAACCCTTAGTTTTTTGTCAATAGTTTGCAGTGACGTAGCCAAGGTCCTGTTTGAGAGCGAGCTCAGGTTTTTATCTTAAAAGACTATCACATGAACTATTTGTCGTTAAATTGATAATTAAATAGACTTCATTACAGAGCATGGTAATTATTGCTAACTGCTAATTATTTATTACTAGCAGTAACCGCACGGCGATGCCCGTGCTAAGAATTTAAAGGCAGTCCGTTGAATAAAAGCAATCCACGATCCACCCATCCCTTCTGAAATGATCATTTTTCTTTAACTAAAATGCGTTAACAAATTTTCAAAAATCTATTAGCGTCTCTTTGGAATTTAAAACTATTCGCCAAACCACATCAAAAGATTAACATTAGCTTTAAAACTCAAAATAATCCTTGAACTGTATAGTTCATCGCTTAACGCATGAAGCAACCATGCTACCGTAACCCTGCCTTTTAGCGAATGAAGTGGTTTTTTTTTCCTGCAATTAAAATGTTTCTCCAAACAAATAATACTAGTATAATAAAAACTTTATAAAGAGTAATCACAATTGAACATTACGACAAATGAAATTATTTACTTAGATAAGTAACTATCTTTAACTATAAGAACAAAAATAAACGTTGTAGAAATAAGGAAAACAAAACCCAATAAAAAATCCTACAAAATCAAGTTATGTGCCTGAATATCGAAAAAAAAACGCATTCCAAAATCAGTTTGCTGACCACAACAGTCCCACAATAGCGTACCTATCGACACTGTCGGCCAGCGCCCTCTCGAGTTTACTTACCACGCCATCTATTAGAAATTAAACAATTAGTTAAACATTTAATTTACAATTACAAATATTTCGGGAACGCGGTCGAACGGATAAAAAGTATGCTATGTCCGTCTCCTGGTTCTAAGTTACCTCCCTACCAATTTTCAACTAGATCGGTGCAGCTGTTCTTGAGTTATAAATAGTGTAACTAACACGACTTTCTTTTATATTTATAGATTGTAATACACCAAAACACTCCTATTTGCATAGGCGGCTGGTGCCACAAAAAAAAAGTGGGGGGGGGGGGGCAGTGAAAGGAAGTGCGAGTAGGGACAGATTTGGTGGGTGACACACCCTTATATCTATTTTTTTTTTTTTTTTTTTTCAAAAATTGGGCAATTGAATTTTTGCGTCATTATTAATGAATTGATCTTCTTCCAAAAATTCGAGAAACAGACTCAAAAAGCGGAACTAGATGACCACAGAAAAAAGATTCCCTCCTACCCCTAAATCAAAATTCCATTTTAATTTTTACGAAATAATAACATGAAAAAGCATATAACAAGCACTTATTAAGTCAATTCTTTCTTTAAACACGTGAATAAATCATCACTATCATTTTTCATTCGACCCTTAGTTTTTAACTTAGAAAAGTGGAGGGGCAAAGTCTTTTTACTGTTGAAAATGAGTGGGCAATTGCTCCTCTTGCCCCCTCGTACGAGCCGCCTATGCCTATTTGTGATTCTGAGTATTTTTAAAAGGGATACAAAACCTCATAATTTATGCATGAATTAATGATTAAAATATTTTCGTAGTTAGGAATGGAAATAATGATGTGTTTTACCTAAAATAGTGTTAATAATTTACTAAAATTTTCACAGAAAAAGTTTTAAAAACTAAAATGTCTCTTACTTACAACAATTTTTAAAGTTATTTATAAAACTGAGACTTTGATGTTACTATGACTGTTGACTTAAATCATGTTAAATCCTCACTCGCTAAGTGTTAAAATTGTGCTTTTAACTACTACCATAGATACTGAGAGAGTGGCTAGTGTTAATAGTAGCATATATTTGAAATTGAAATCAAAAATCGTAATTTTAGGCAATATTTGGTAAAGCTGCAGGAAACGGAATTTGGGGCGTCCTTCCATAAGTTTTCAACATTGAAGTCACTTTTAAACTATCTTTGGTGATATTTAGTGATAGCTTCTTCCGGAATTTTTTCGAAATTGAAGTGTTTAAAAGTGAGAAAAAGGTGCTTTATGACTGATCTTGGAAAAATTTCGAAGTTGAATCTTACAGGCACAATTTCAGACGACAAATAAAATTATTCCTATAGTTGTTAACCCTGATGGTTAATAAAGCTTATATTAGTATACAAAAGTTAAAGTAAATTCATTTTTAATTTTGGGAAAGCGTTTTTTTATTTTTTTAAGTGACAAATTTGAAATATGTGGAATGAAAACAAGCAAGTCTCATGGAGCCCCTGGAACCCTGGGGTTCCGCGGAACACAATTTAAGAAACGCTGACTAACGTCAACACTTATCGCCTATAATCGCGTTTTTAAGACTTCAGTAAAATTAAAATTAAGTTATATTAAAATTTCCTCAGAAAGCCTCCTGAAACTTTCCACCGCCGAAACCGTCTAAAACTGCGTTCTTAGGACTACAATTTCAAAATTTTCTCCGGGGGGGAGAACCCTACTAGTACAAGAATTTTTAAGCGTGCCCCGAAAATATTAGTTTGTGCCACTGTTGGACAGTGTAGGAAGCTGTGGTAGTATACTTAGGACTAATAAATTAATATGTGAAGACAACGACGAAACAACGGCTTTCAATCATAAACCATTTTAGGGGGTGCAGGGTAGGACTGGGCGATATCAGAATTTTAATACCGCGATATATCGCTCTCCAAATATCGATAGATTCTTGGGGGGGGGGGGGGGGTGCAAAGAATCGAAAAACTACAAAAAACATTTCCAAATATAATAAATACAATTATTTCTCTGATTAAAAAGTTTCCTGGAGGGGGCGTGCAAATGGTATAGCTCAATGCATGACAAAAGTGCTTAATGGGGTCGTTTCCAAAATTTTAAAAGTATTTTTTTCTGAAAGAGCATGCTTAAAAACATAGGATCTGACCATTTTTTAAATAATTTGTTTAAGTTTAATATTTAAAAAAAAACTACTTAAATCGGCGCGCTTTCAATGTTTATGCTTCTGTCCAATGACATCACAAATGATGAAATGCCGTTCTGTGTTGCCATTCACAGAGCAAAATATTTAATTCGCATCTTTACTCACGTGTATTGGCAACGATATGGTTGATAGCAAGCGTAGAGCGCAATTTTAATTCGTTTCTTGATTATCATAACGTGGAATCGCGGTAGAAAGATGCCGCAAAGTGCATCATTTGTGACGCCATCAAGACCACGCCTTGTTTCAAAAATCGGACATTTAAAAAAAATAATTAAAAAAAAAACTGTTGGGAAAATGAAAGTATTTTCTGGTTCCATGTTTTTTTTTTTTTTTTTTGCTTATTCTATCAATTTCAGTGACAAAAAGTACTACTTTTGACTGAAGGAAACAACCCCATTCAATATTTTGTTTAAATCTTTCAAGTAGAGCAGTCTCAATAATTTGAATGTATTTTGAACTATATTTCGTATTGACGTCTTAAACAGTTTTTTTTTTTAGTCATTTAATAGCTTTTGCTTTAAAACTTCTTAGTTGAGTAACATTAAGTAAAATACTAATAATAAATCTCTTTAAAGAATGCAGTTATAAATTTTGGAAACTATCACTCAATACACCTGTTAAGCCCACAGAACTATGAAATATACTTTTGATTTATATGTCACTAGCTGCATTACATGACGTTGCACAGTCTACCTCGAAAATAAAAGTTTCGTCTAGTGACACATGTTTAACAATTTAGAGAGCACAATTTTATGACTCAAAATTTAAATTTAGACATCATTGGATTTTTTCGTAATTATTCTGGATTTTCTGGAGAAACCCCCCAAGGTGGTCCCCTTACACCCCAGTTTGATGAGAAAAAACGTATGTGAATTCTTGAGCATCAAAGGACCGCTGCACCATGTTTGGAAAAAAAATCCGACGAAAACTGGATTTGTACAGCGAAAACCCCTCGTGGGGTGTATTCGCACCCTCACACCTTTCCTCATAGGTAGGCGAAACCCCCTTTGACAATTCCTGACCATCAAAGAACCGCTGTGCCAAGTTTGGCAAAGATTCGACGAAAACTGGATTTGCATTAGGAAAACCTTTACGGGGTGTTTTCGCCCCCCCCCCCCCCTTTATCGGTAGGCAAAAAACTCCCTATGAAAATTCTTAAGCATCAAAGAATCGCTGATCCAAATTTGGCAAAGATCCGATGAAAACTGTGAATTCCTAAAAGGAAACCCCCGGTGGGAGGCGGGGGGGGGGGGAGATCCGATTGCAAACAAAAACTGCCCCATATGTAAATTTTTGAGTATCAAGGGACCTCTATGCAAAATGTTGCAAAAATCCGACGTAAACTGGATTTGCATAAGGAAAACCTCCGTGGTGTTTTCGCACCCCACCCCCTCCCTCATAGGTAGGCAAAAAACTCCCTATGAAAATTCTTAAGCATCAAAAAATCGCTGATCCAAATTAGTCCGAAGAAAACTGTGGATTCGTAAAAGGAAATCTCCGGTGGAAGGGGGGGGGGAGGTCCAATTGCGAACGATAACTGCCCTATATGTAAATTCTTGAGTATCAAGGGACCTCTATACAAAATTTTGCAAAAATCCGACATAAACTGGATTTGCAAAAGGAAAACCTCCGTGGTGTTTTCGCACCCCACCCCCTCCCTCATAGGTAGGCAAAAAACTCCCTATGAAAATTCCTAATCATCAAAGAACCGCTGTACCAAATTAGTCCGACGAAAACTGTGGATTCGTAAAAGGAAATCTCCGGTGGGAGGGGGGGGAGGTCCAATTGCGAACGATAACTGCCCTATATGTGAATTCTTGAGTATCAAGGGACCTCTATACAAAATTTTGCAAAAATCCGACATAAACTGGATTTGCAAAAGGAAAACCTCCGTGGTGTTTTCGCACCCCAATCCTCCCTCATATGTAGGCAAAAAACTCCCTATGAAAATTCTTAAGCATCAAAAAATCGCTGATCCAAATTAGTCCGACGAAAACTGTGGATTCGTAAAAGGAAATCTCCGGTGGGAGGGGGGGGAGGTCCAATTGCGAACGATAACTGCCCTATATGTGAATTCTTGAGTATCAAGGGACCTCTATACAAAATTTTGCAAAAATCCGACATAAACTAGATTTGCAAAAGGAAAACCTCCGTGGTGTTTTCGCACCCCACCCCCTCCCTCATAGCTAGGCAAAAAACTCCCTATGAAAATTCCTAATCATGAAAATTCCTAATCATGAAAGAACCGCTGTGCCAAATTAGTCCGACGAAAACTGTGGATTCGTAAAAGGAAATCTCCGGTGGGAGGGGGGGGGAGGTCCAATTGCGAACGATAACTGCACTATATGTGAATTCTTGAGTATCAAGGGACCTCTATACAAAATTTTGCAAAAATCCGACATAAACTGGATTTGCAAAAGGAAAACCTCCGTGGTGTTTTCGCTCCCCACCCCTTCCCTCATAGGTAGGCAAAAAACTCCCTATGAAAATTCCCAATCATCAAAGAACCGCTGTGCCACATTTGGCAAAGATCCGACGAAAACTATAGATTTATAAAGGGAAGCCCCCAGTGGGAGGGGAAGGGGGGTTCCGATTGCGAACGAAAACTGTCCGATGTGAATTCTTTAGCATCAAAGGACCTCTCTGCCATATTTGGCAAAAATCTGGCGTAAATTGAATTTGCATTAACAAAATCGTTATTTGGTTAATTAAAATCTCTACTCTTTATTATTTATTAGTGGTACCCGCACGGCTTTGCCCGTAATAGAAAAAATAAAAGGTCTTTTGGTTTGCCCGTATATCTACAAATAATGTATGGTGAATTTTCTCGCCAATTGGCTTGTACCCATGTTACGGTTCCACGTTATGATAATTTCGTATCCAGCCAATTGGCTTGTGCCCATGTTACGGTTCCACGTTATGATAATTTCGTAATTTACTCGTTCATCTTATGATAGTTTTGCTCTTAAAATAGGAATAAAAAAAAGAACCACATCGAATTTTCGAAAAATCGCTTTGAGGTGCGTGCACACCCCCATGCTACAAACTAACTTTGTGCCAAATTTTATGAAAATCGGCCGAACGGTCTAGGCGCTATGCGCGTCACAGAGATCCAGACATCCTCCGGACATCCAAACAGAGAGACTTTCTGCTTTATTATTAGTAAAGACTAATACTAAAGCTGAAAGTCTCATATCCTACACACACACGCATACGTACACACACATACACATCCCACGCACACATACACACACATACGCATACATACACACACCTACACATACATACTCACCACACACACATGCGCACACACACACACATCCACACACTCATGCCTACACACAGACACTTAACACACACACGCACTCGTGATTGAGTTTCTGTAACGCATGCATTTAACGCTTCCTTTTTCATATTTTTTCATGTTAGCCATTTAAAGACGTCACAAAAAAATAAATGAATAAAAAATTAACTTGAACTCCGAAATTTGGAATTCAAATTATGTTTTTCGCAATCACGAGTTGCGACAGGGCCCTACTCATTGGGGGCTATTGTTTCTAGAAACAGCTCTTGTCCCCCCAAACCTACCCCTCCTCCTGGGCGGTTGCGTGTGTATAGTTGAGTGTGTGTAGGCGTGTGTGTATGTGTAGGCGCGCGAGCGTGCGTGCATGTGTAGGCTTGTGTGTGTGCGTAGACGTGTGTATGCACGTTGGCGTGTGTGTATGTGTGTAAAGGCTTGTGTGTATGAGCGTGCGTGTGTGTAGGACATGGACGCCATCGACCAGGAGAAACGGATTCCAGGAGGCAGTGCTCGAAGCCGCGCTTGCAGAGGCCGGTGGGCGGTGGTGCTGGTGTCCCTGATCCAAGCTGAAAAAGGAACCAAAAAGGAGCCACAACATCAAGGATGGTCAAATGAAAGGAATAAGCAATCGTGATTGCTCAAAAAAAAAAAAAAAGTTGAATTTTGACATCTGGAATTCAAATTATGTTTTTCGCAATCACGAGTGCGTGTGTGTGTTAAGTGTCTGTGTGCAGGTATGAGTGTGTGTAGGTGTGTGTGTGTGTGTGTGTGTGTATGTATGCGTGTGCGTATGTGTGTGTATTTGTGCGTGTGATGTGTAGGTGTGTGTATGTATGCATGTGTGTATGCACGCAACCTGGAGACTTTGCTTGCTAGAGGTGCAGTATCGGGAGGGGCCGGTCGACAGTGGTGCTGCAGAGGGAGGCGGGGGGGGGGGATAAAATCATAGGACATCAAAACAGTCAAATGAGAATAATAATGTGATTGCTCAAAAAAAAAGCTGTTCAAAAAAAAGAAATATGATTTGAATTCTGATATTTTAAATTCAAATTATGTTTTTCGCAATCACGAGTTGCGACAAGACCCTACTCATTGGGGACTATTGATTCTGGAAACAGCTCCTGTCCTCCGAAGTCTGCTCCTCCTCCTGGGCGGTTCCGTGTGTGTACGTGTGTAAAGTTGTGTGTGTGTCGACGTAGTCGTGTGTTTGTATATGTATGTAGGACATAGCGGCCACTACTCAGGAGGAGGGGATTCCAGTGGACAGTGCTCCTAGTGGAGGCTCAGGTCCAGAGGAGCAGCTCTTGTCTGGGCCAGTGGACGGAGGTGCTGCAGAGGCCCATATGGTCCATTCTGAAAAAGGAACCGGACCTCAAGGACGGTCAAGTAAAAACAATTAGCAATCATGATTGCTCAAAAAAAGTAATAATAATAAAAATAAAATCATTTAAATTTTGTTATTGTGAATTCAAATTGTGTTTTTCGCAATCACGGATTACGATACGAACCTACTTGTTTAATTTATGGATTGGAATGGAAATAGCCAAGAAATTTAAAAGTAAAACCTGCTTATGTTAAGACTTAAATGAGAGCAAGCTATTTGTAACCATAGCAACGAAAATGTGTCCTCTTTATAATTAAAACAGCGAGTTAGCTCATTCTCGTAGTTACAGCAATCTAAAAATCAGAGCAACATCAAATTTGGTTAAGTGAGAATGATAAACAATTCATGATTGCTCAAAAAAAAAAAAAAAAAAAAAAAAAAACAGCACCCGACACCCGACCTGTAACATCCACAGGGCCGGTTCTAGCAGTTTTGCCGCCCTGGACAAACCTGCAAAGTGCCGCCCTTCCCCACGGTAAACAAAATAAAATTAAAAAATAAATAAATAAAAAATTAATTGGAATTTTGACCTCTTGAATTCAAATTATGTTTTTCGCAATCACGAGTTTGTGTGTGTGGGGGGGGGAGGGGTTTGTGTGTAGGGGTATGTGTATGTGTGTAGGTGTATGTGTATGTGTGTGTAGACATGTGTGTTTATGTGTGTCTGCAGGTATGAGTGTGTGGTAGTTGTGTGTATGAGTGTTTGTGTGTGTGGGGGGGAATGTGTATGTGTGTAGGCATATGTGCTTGTGTCTGTGTGCAGACTGTGTGTGGGTAGTTGTGTGTAGGTGTGTGTATGTGTAGGTGTATATATGTATGCATGTGTGTGTATGTGTTTTAGTGTGTGTATGTGTTTCTGTGTGTATGTGTGTAGGCGTATGTATGTGTGTGTGTGTGTGTAGGTGTATGTTTGTATGCTGTGTAATATATGGACCCAACCTGGAGACGGTTTTCGCTAGAGGAGCAGCATCGTGAAGAGCCGGTTGACAGAGATGCTGCAGAGGGTGCTGGCGGGAAAATAAAATGATAGCACATCAAAACTCCGCAACTCCAGCGCTCGAATACGCTACCTTGCGGTGATTTACAAAACTGCCGAAAAAACTAAAACGTTGCCACATTGCGTTCCACGTGTGTCTGTTGACGTAAACACAGGCAGTTTGTTCTGAGTATTTATTTACGCAATTGATGTGTCTTAGATTGCTTTCAGTCACAGAAATTGTTTCGTCACTCAATAGTATTCTCGAGCTTCTCAAAATAATGTTAGTTTTCCTTATTTCATTCTAAAAATTGAGTTGATTGAGAAATAGTGAAAGCGTAACACAAGAAAACTCTGGATTAACAAACTTGGATAACGTTATACCAGATAAAAAAATTTATTGTTTTGTATGAATTTGTAAGAATATGGGTTTTTTTTAAATCTTATAATAATTTAACTAACCATCTTTTACCGCAGCATTTAGTTGGAATAGACAGTATGCAAAATATTTTCTTGAATATATTATTGTAGAACAAAATGAAAAAAGGTTTAACCGATAGAAAGAATTTACTTTATTGCTTTTATTCTCAGCTGAAAGGTTTCGCCAAATTTGTTTAGGGTTATGGTTTTAGTATTGTGCAAGCAAAGTACCCTTAGCGAGATTCCGCATGTTAGTTAAACCATTTTTAATTTTTATCATGAGTGGAATAAAATGGTAGAAAGATTACAGAATTCGATAAGTAAAAAGAAATAATGGTAGGTCAACTGAAAAGAAAACTACCACCATATATCCGTGAGAATTTTGTTGATGATTTGCATAGCATGACAAACTTCGTGAGTTATGATTCAAATCGTGAAGTTATGATTAGTCATGCTTTTCGATTTGTAAGATTGAACAAAACAACGGGCCACATGGATTAGCTTCGCGGGCCCATTGTGACCCACGGGCCGGATGCCTACCGGTTAATGACGAAGAGGAAAAGCCTGGAGCCGCTACCTCTCAGATGTTTTTTTGCGCATTTGGGTCAAATATAGTCTCAAGTGACTGTGATTGGTTGAAATCGTAAAGTGAAACTAATCTTTGTTTCAGATGTTTGACAGCGCGATTTGAAAACGTGGGTGGAATGTAGGATTTTGAAAATATATTTGAAGCATATACCTCAAAATAGAGAAGAAGAAGAAGAAGAAAAAAAATATATTTTCTGCTACTCTTATCTATTAAAGTGATAATTATTTTCGTTGCGTTAGTTTGTTTCTGAAGAAAGTTTTTTAGGAAGTTCATGAAGCATGCCGTCGAAGAAGAAAGGTAGTTTTACTTATTTTTTTTTTTCTAAATTTCATTATAAAATAGGTCTGTAGACAAGTTGCTTGCATGCCTTATATTTTGCGTCTATTACGTAATGGAAAAGGCATTCATTTTTTCACACGCACATACATTTCATGTATTTTGTTCCTGCACTTGGGTGGATAAAAAAATTGAGCGAAATATAAGGAATTTTAAGTGCAATAAAGAAAATTACGTGAAATAAAGTACCTAATTGATATATTTGCCACGTTGTTCTTGAACAAAAGCCTTTTTTTCACAAAGGCTTTAAAATTATCACTACTAATAAGGCTTAATTTCTAATCAAAGAGTACAGGAGCTCTGTACTGGCGTGCTAAGCACAAAAATTGGTTTCTGCAGTCGAGCTCAAACAGAAATTGCTTTTTAAAGTTTTACGCCTCCATATATTTGATTCAGATGCCATATTCTCAGATCAAGGCTCTATTGTTTTTGTATGTTGTATAGTTATTTTACTTTGCGTATAATTTTTTACTTGATTAGTACTCAAAAACATTCATTGGACCAGCAGAATATAAATTTTATCACTCCTTGGTACCAGTTGAGTTATTTCTGTTTTTTTTTTCTTCAAAAATTGTGAGCATCATACTTTATTGAATCGGTTTAAACTTTGTACCTTTACTTACAAGAGATACTACCATTACTGAGGTTTTCTTTGAGGGAGAGGGGCAGGGGGATGAATTTTTTAAAATTCTATAGTTTTATATATTATTACATATTTTTTCTTCCCACCTTATTGACATTCTTCCTAAGAAACAACAAAGATAGGATTAACTCATTGACCAGTGTTGAACAGAAAGATAGATGCCTGTTGTTTCCTCTTTGCTCAACGAGAGCTATTGAAAGCCCCGTTGACTCCTTCTGTCTTGTTTATTTTGTTTTATATATTTATTTTTCTTTTAACTTTTTATTATTTAAAACGAGGATGCAAGAATGAACACTAAAAGTGAGCATGGATCAGGGAAATTTTGTAGTTACTGGTCCAGTGAACCAGTGACATATTTTTTCCAAATTTCTTCCCTTGGATGCTGTATTGCATAGGAGACCATAGAGCCCCCATCTAGTTATTAGTACTACCAATTTTTAAGAGATATTGTGTGTATAAATATCGAAACATTTCAATGAAGTTGATTAATGAATGGTAGTTAATAAAAATTTCTTGAAAATTTTTATTCTGCACTGAAATTACTTTAAGAATTTTAATTATGTAATAAGGCAACAGAATTATCTTCTAATAAAAATTGAAATATGAATATCTTTTTCATTAGGGTTGGAAGCATGATGTTTATAAGTGTCACTAATTCTTTCTGAACAATCAGCATTATAATAAGAGCAACAATGGTTTAAAATACCCATTATAATGAGGACTTGACTTGATTCTCTTAACACCTAGTGGCGCATGAGGCCGCTAGCGTGGCATTCCATCCAGACCGGTTTAATGCCGCCTCCCTGGCACTCCCCCAGCTTGGCTAACCAAAGACATTTATGGCCATTTCTTGTATGGCCATCTGACGCCCGGTTAGTTTTGGACATGTCCTATCCATAACCATCTGTGCTTTTTTATCAGTGTGGTTATCGGCTTGCAATTTGTACTTTTGTACAGGTCTGAATTCGATATTTTATTTGGCCCGTATATGTTGAATATTTTTCTCAGGCTTTTAGTTTGAAAGGTATCAAGCTCTTTTTCTTGCTGTCTAGTTAGCTTCCATGTATTGCTGCCATAGATTAGGACGGCTCAAACTCAGAACAACAAACCCAAAAAATCTGTATCTGAATTAGATAAGAAAGAAGGGAATTGGAAGTTAGTATGAAATAGGTAGAAAGAACAAAAAAATCTTTTCAACTAGCGTCTTACAGTATAAAAAACACTTGGAAACCCTCTTAAATTTCACATAATGGGCTTTATGTCGTTTTACCTTTGGAAAGAACTTAAGCCTGCGACTTTAGGTACTATGGGCCAATTCCGTACCATTAATCCAGTGTTGTGCATTTGATCAAAGTAAGTATACTCATCTGAAAAGAATTTTTATTCCCCAATTTGCTGGTTAGATCATATTTCTGAATCAGAAAATTTGAAGTTGGACTATTTTAGATTTAAAGGGTGAGTGAATTTTTTACTTTTTAAGTGTTTTTTATATGCATATTTCTGTTATTTTATAGGAAAAGGCAAAGGAAGAGGGCAGGACACAAGAGAGACGGAAGCTGTTCAACCACAAACAAGTGCTCAAGAAGCTCAACCTAGGCCAATAGGTAATACAGCTGTAGATGTGAACCTTTATAATTTTGCATATTTTCTCCATGACCAGGCACAAATTAACTGCCAACAAAGGTTCCAAATGAAACCACCTGATACAGGGTCAGTGCTAAGCATTCGCCACCGAGGCACATGCGATAAAATCATTAATTCTGAGAAAGAAACTCCAATTTGACAAAAGGATGTCTTCCTCAGTTTCGCCGACACAAAATACACCCCCCCCCCCCCCCCGGGGTCAGTTTCAATCATAAATTTTGATACCTTGAAGGGCGGAGAGAATTTGAAATGGCATCAAAACTTTGGATAAACTGCAAAACTATTGACAAACCGAAAATTCTCAGAAATTTCTAAAGTAAAGAGGAGAAAAAAATAAATAACGCCAAATTGGGAATGCAATGCCTTATGCAATGTTATTAAATTTTTATTGAACTTCAGTTTATGTAGCACATTTTAAAATATAAACCCTTGCGTTTAGCATTTAAAAAAAAAAAATATATTTTACTAAGAAATAAGTAAAATACAACAACCTGTATACGAGTACAAAAAAAAAAAGTTAACAATTCAGTAAACCACTGTTTTGAGGCTGTCAAAGAAAAAAAAAAAAAGCCTCTTCATCAGTCATTCCTTTGGACTTCCTGAACCATTCTTTCATGCACTGATGAAGAGGTTTGTTTTTGATAACAGCTGTTTGCTGAATTTTTAAACTCTTTTTTATTTGCCTTTATTTGTACTGTTATACATGTTGTTGTATTTTACTCACTTGCATTGTATATTGTATAAAATTGTTTCTTTGTTTTCTGATTAAGTTTCTAAAAATATAAAAATTCACGATTAAAATTTATTGAAATTAAGTCTTTGACTTAATTTTATTTAAGTCTTTGGAAATTAGTCTTTGAATGCAGCTAAGACTTATAAAATTTGGCTAACTTGTTGGCTAACATCTTGAAATCCCTAGCAAGGGACCTGCGAAATGTTTGAGTCATTTGCAACATTACGGGACGCGGGAGCGTCACGCTCCGCCAAGGAAACCAAACGTCAACAGCCAACAGAAGCAAATCCACCGCCAAAGACGAAAGAAAATAAAGCGACCAAGAACAAGATTATGCGACAGAACAAATTGGGGTTTTTTGGGCTTTTCACCCCTCTGTATCTCAGCCCCATGAAGACCCCCGGAGTTGATTTTTGGTACACTCAATTTCTAGTGGCCCCTGACGCCGTAAACCAAAATACAACCCCCTAGACCATCGGGGGAAGGAGGTATTAAAGTTATAAAATCGCTGTTCCAAAAAGTTTTCGCTTTCTTTGACAGGATTACAGCCCAGACGAAAAAAGGAATCAAGTTGAAATTTTGCACACACATTCCTTGTGCCCTACTGATGTGCCTTTTGTGCCACTTGACCCCCTCCCCTTCCCCCCTCGTTTTTACCCCCCAAATTCTACCTTCCCAGGTTTCTATCACAGCCCCCCGGGGGCTACGGTAATGATTTTTTGTATACATATTCTTGGGAAGCCATTGAGTACATATACAAAAATTCAACCCCCAGGGACATCATGGGCCGGAGTAATTAAAGTTGGAAAATCACCAATTTTCCTTAAATTCTTATGTACTTACTCTCAGCTCATAGGGTTTGTTTATCTCGGACTGCAATTGCAAGGTTAGAACAGCTCTAACAGTTATTCCAAAGTTGTCTTAGGAAATGAAATTCAATCAATACTAAAACATATCCAACAGTCGCAACTAGACGTTAAATCACGGATATCACAAATTTGCCACAGCGACTGCGCATGCGTGAAGATTGGCTCATTGGGCTTTCTGTTTTCAGATTCTATGTTGTTTGTTTATACTTCAGCAGAGAAACAAATTAATGAATGAAATTAGAATGCTGTCCCCCCCCCCCCCCAGTTTCGCGGATACAAAATTTCTTTTCTTCCTGTTTTTCAGTTTTGATATATTTATGGAGGGAAGAAATTTTAATAGTCGGCGCAAAACTGGGGTTAAACCATTACAATATTTTATGGGACAAATTATACGAAACTGTACGCATATTAGTACGGCACATATAACTTTTTAATTGAAAGCGAAAAATAGCACTTTTTTATTGGTTTGCTTATTTTCTAAATTAATAGATTTTTCACAAACAATACATAATGAATTGAAAATATATGAAATACGTGTGTGGATATCCGTGCTTTGCAGTAATTTGTTAACTGAAAATTTTTTTGCAATTAATTTAAGCAAGACTTTTAATGAGCTTAGTCCGCGCACAACATGCGCATTCGCTATGGCAAATTTGGGATATCCGCAATTTGACATCGAGTAAAGTTGTATAGATCTTCCGACACATTCAAATTTAAAATATTTAATGGCTTAGTTTTTTTTTTTTTTTGCTTGGTGATAGTATGCGTTATTTCGTTTTTTAAATGAACTTTTAAACAAAACTAGTTATTAAACAAGACAAAGACTTCTATCAAGAAAAAGATATATCATTAAACAATTAAAATTATCCCATAAAACGTAAAATAATCCACGATTTAAGAAAAAATGTAATTAAACAAAAAGTGAAAAGCTAGATTAAAATAACCCTCAAGCTGTAAAAAATTTAAAGAAACCTTCGTGAAAATGTTGAATAATTTGTCAAATAAAGAAACTGTAATAAAATTTATTGCGAAGTTGTAAAATACTCGAAAGCAATATGATTTAAAATATTGTATTTTATTATCCAAGAAATTTTCTTTGCAACAGAGAGAGGATACAAGGATTGTAATAAAATTTAAACCGCCCAATTCTCGTAAAATGAACATAGAATCTTAATAGTCAGAAAATAACTTGACGTAAAATTAGGCTAGCCGTTATTGTTCCTTAAAAACACAAAACAGCGTTGTTTCAATTGAAAATTTTTTGACTTGATGTTCTCAATTCTAAAAATACAGACAAAGTAATAATATCAATGCAAAAAGATGTGATATCTCATCAAAAACAACCTTGTTGTAAAAATTTCCCCTCCAAGAAAACCTTTAACTTTTCCGCACAAAAAAGAAAACCTGCATCCTAAACCCAAAAATCCTCAGCCATAAAAAGTTATGATATCTAGTTTGCCCGCCAAGTATCTGCCAAACTATCATCCTCCCTCTTCTCCGTTTTCATCGCAGCTACTTCCATTAGAACCTCCTCCCACCTTCAACTCCTCAGAAATATGGATAGATCTTTTAAATTGTTTATCTTGTTTGGCGGGAAGCTTATCGAAGTGAAGTGGTTGCTTGTGAGCAAAAAGCTTTCCGCCAAACAAGATAAATAATTTAAAAGATCTATCCATATTTCTGCGGAGTTGAAGGTGGGAGGAGGTTCTAATGGAAGTAGCTGTGATGTAAAAGGAGAAGAGGGAGGATGATAGTTTGGCAGATACTTGGCGGGCAAACTAGATATCATAACTTTTTATGGCTGAGGGTTTTTAGGTTTAGGATGCAGGTTTTCTTTTTTGTGCGGAAAAGTTAAAGGTTTTCTTGGAGGGGAAATTTTTACAACATGGTTGTTTTTGATGAGATTATCTTTTTCTTAAAAACACTTCAAACATTCAGGGCGAACGAGAGGCCATGTCAGCCCAGACAGAAACTATGGGACTGTCCCTTGAGGGTACGGCTCAGAATTAGAGTAAGTATAAATTTGGCATGTTTTATGGAGGGGGAGGGGCAGAAACCAAACTAACAAAAGAGGCTCGCCTTGACTCTTGCTGACACTGCAAACTTCTAACTGTAACCTATTTTAATAAAAATCCTTTATCTGAATATCAAACAGGTTTTTTTTAGCAATGTCACACCATTATTTTGCTCTGTTGTTTTATGAGGCTTCAAATTTGTTGATAGAATGTTTTTTATTTAAATCTTTATCTTCATTACTTATATGAAGTCAAAAAATTTGATTGAAATTAGAGAACATTTTAAATGAGTTTCAGATGCATTTTAATGTTCAGGAATTTGGTATACTGTTTATCTGCCCCCCCCCCCCCACACACACAGTGTGAGCTCACTAGCTTCTGTAAATAATTTTAAAATTTTTTAGTGTATTAGTTGATTTTTGAGATTTTTTTTTTTTTGCTTTTTTTTTCCATTTCTTTTCTGATTTGTTCATTTTTAATTTATTAAGTATTTAAAGACAACTTAGTTTTTTTTTAAATAAATATTTTTTGTTATTTTGTAGGAGGCAGGGGAAGAGGACAAGATACAAGAGAGGGTCTAGGAGCTCAAGCTTTTCCACCAAGGCCAATAGGTAAAATATCTATACATTAAGTCTGATTTTTGCATCAGTTTAACTGACCAGGTATAAAACAAGTGCTTTTTGCTAAACCACTACCATGCGTTTTAATCATACTTATAAGAAGACAAAAATATTAAGTATCTGCACACACAAAACTATTTGCAGAAACAACACACAGTGGGTAGACAAAATTTTTAATCTTACTGTATTTTGCTTTCAGTTAAGTATTTGTTAGGGTGGACGAAAAAACTTTTTTCGATTTTTATGATTGGTAGTGTCAGGGTTCGTATGGGTCATGGAAATCCTGGAAAGTCATGGGGAAAAAATAAGCAAATTTCAAACATGGAAAAGTCATGGAAAATTGAAATTTTCAGTCTAAGTCATGGAAATTTATTTTTAGTCATGGAAAAATGTTCTGGGAAAAAGTAATAGTAGCTAAAAAGAGCATTAGAAATCTTGAGTGATTGCACCATGAAAGCTATTTAATCTGGAAAATTGAACGATCTCAAAAAAAAAAAAAAAAAAGAAAGAAAGAAAATGCATCCAAGTTCGTTTCCGTCACTCCTAAATCTTTATTTTAAAATTTATCAGAGTTTATCTCAATTTGCTGAAGGTTTTGGACAATCTTTAGTCATGCGATAGAATACAGAAATAGGGGAATTCTAATGCTCAAAAACAGTAGTACCCAATATATGACCCGTAAAACTAAGCCATCATGCGACCCACTGGTACGTACAGTGTCATTATTCAAACATGTTCTGGAATTTCTGAACCTATTAATTTATATGCATTTGAGAATGTACAAATAAGTAAACAAGTACATTTAAATCAAAAGATTTATTTACTATGAAGTGTTTTTATTTTTATTTTTTTAAATAAATATCTGGTTTAGAAACATGAATTTACTAAAGAATGTGGCTTTATTTTAAAGAATCAAAAAATTGTCAAGTTGACACTAAAAGGCAACTTTTGAAGCAAATTTATTGAAACTTAGTAATGATTCTTTCAACCTTTTCCCCAATCATTATTAGAGACGTACCGAGTACTCGGTAACTACTCGGTACTTGGCCTACTCGGCCAATTTGCCGAGTACTCGATACTCGGCCAAATTCTGATCAGATACTCGGCCAATACCGAGTAGTTGTAAAAAATTGAATATTGTCCAAGACAGATACTAAAATGTCTAAAAAAAGAGCAAGCATTATATTCTGCAATCATTTACAATTAAATTTTATAAGTCAAATTTAAAATTTGAGAATAATGAAGTTTATAATGCTTCAATGGAATAAATCCTTATTTTAATGTCCCCAAAGTTAATAAAACTTATTTATTGAAAATTACGCAAAAAAGGTAAGTATAGAAAATATGGAATTTTTATATTAAAAATGGATTTTTGCTACAAACAAAAATTAGTTATAAAAAATGTAAAAATACCTTTGCTTAAAAAATAAAAGGAAATAAAACAACGTTAAAAGCACAGTGCAGGAACACTGCAGACACGTGTTTTGGCGTTACAAGGAATTCCTTTTTCAATGCACAAAATGGGAGCTCGTAGATTTAAAGGCACATCCGACAAATGTCAGATTTTTTTGTCGAATGTCTTTATGTTCTTTAGCTCACATGTTATACACTGAAAAAAAACGTTCCTTGTAACGGGGGGTGGGTGGGGTGGCAGAAACACGTGTCTGCAGTGTTCCCGTACATTTGATTTATCTGCTTTTAAAAATTATTTATATTTGGCGGACTAGAACTATAATTGATTGGTATACAGTGAATTCTTTCCTAACGGACACCCCTCTTATGCGGACAATTTTTAATTCCCCAGTTCCAATGCAAATAACATTATTAAACCCCTGTCCTGCGGACACCTTTATATTGTGGACAAAAAAATTTGTCCCGTTAGTGTCCGCATTAGAGGGATTTTACTGTATTTTGCTTTAATTCCAACTTGATTAATCGTACCTTTTATTTATTTATTTTTAATTTTAAAAATAATTTTTTTTTTTTGAAAAATTTTTTGACACAAACAAAATTGTATATATAATGAGTAATTAAATTTCAGCAGGAATTTAGTTTTAAAAACTATTATATGAACAAGGAGGTCTATACTACTATTCCAATAAGTTCAAAATTCATCACATAAGTGTCGGTGGTTCTTCTTAAAACATAATTGGTACTTGGTAACTCGGCCGAGTAATGAAAGGCCGAGTACTCGGTAACTCGGTACTCGGCCGAGTAGTGAAAGGCCGAGTACTCGGTACTCGGCTACTCGGCCAAAGTGCTACTCGGTACGTCTCTAATCATTATCATTCTGCCTGTTTATAAAAAAAAAATAATCGACATTTAAGCATCATTCAAACAGGTAAAAATTATTCAGTTTTTTAGGTGTACACTGATATTTTTTCAATCAGGTAGTGGCATTCACATAAAAGTTTTGCTAATGCTCATTTCCAAAAAAAATAAATAAATAAAGTTCAAGTTTGATGTTAAATAGTACTATTCTCGTCATGTAAACAAGGTCATGAAAATTTTCATGAAATCATGAAAAAGTCCTGGAAAAGTCATGGAATTTTTTGATCCAAATAGAGTAGTACGAACCCTGTAGTGTGGAAAAAGTGCTATTGGTGGAGCTAAATCCGTATAAAAAATCGAAATGTTTTGGACAATTTCCTAATCTGCCACAGTTGCTTTGCATTTTTAACCAAATGCTGTCTGCCATGCACAATAACAGAGTTAAATCCAAGGTGGACAAAAATTGAGCAGATTAATTTCAAGTTTCAAGTTTGATTCACTTTGTGCCTTCTATGTATTTTAGAGGTGATTGTTTCAATAATCAGTTATATTTAATTTTTAAAAAGCTGATTAATATATTTAATGATTTAGCATCAGGGTTGTTTGGATTAAATCGTGTTTTTTATTTAAAAAAAAAAAAAAAACCATGTGGTTCTTCTCAAAAATGTTATTTTTTTTGGAAAAATTTCATTGTTCCCCCCCCCCCCAAATGTTTTCATGAGTTTTACTTATTATTGCAAAGAGTAAAATCTAATTAATGCAAAGTAACTAGCAAAGCTTTACAAATGAATTAGATTTAATAATTTTTTTTTCTTTTTTTAAAAATCTATGTAGCTTTTCTATTGGGTACATGAATATACAAGGCAGACCAACTAAGTTTTTCTAAAATTACATGGAAAAAAATCCACGTTACTCTTTTATAATTTTAAAATTATCATTATTTTTCAGTCTTTTGCATTTCAAAATAGTCCAAAAACCATATTTCAACCAAAACTTCACACACTATTTAATTTGCTTGATTATTTAAGATTTATTAAGATAGATTATGTACCATTGAAGTGATGCATAGTGTAAAAAGATCTTAACAGTAGAATATTTAAATGACAAAAGAAAAAAGATAACTAAAGAAGTCCAAGAACACTTAGAGCAGGCATAAAATTGTGCTTACGCCTGCACACTTTTTGCATCCCTGATAGACGATGCAGTCAGAGCAAGAAAAGAAAATGTAGAAAATATAAAAACAGAAAATATGTCCAATGTAACTCTATGCTCTTATTAAAAAAAAGTTAATGCCTAATTTTCACCTTTCAGTGAACGTTTTTTTAAATCTTAATATAATAAAAGAAGTTTTATGTATGAATGGTAGAAAAATCAATTAACATTAATTTTTATATCTTCATTATCAAAATATGTTAAAAGAGTATTTTCATTTAAGTTTGTACTGAGGATTTTAATTAAAATGATTTTTTTTCTTTGATAAAAAAAAATGTATTCCTAAATGCATTAAACCAGGAGAAATAAACGTAATGATTTTCTTAAAACCTACTTGTCCTGTTTCTATAATTGTTGTCATTGATACATTAGGCAAATAAATTACACGATTTGTAACTTTTTTTAAATGTTTAAACCAGGGTTGGCAAGCTTTTGCCGGGGGCGGAAAAAACATGGAAAAAACCTCGGTTTTTACCGCCCAGCAAAAATAGGTTTTTGCCACTTTTTGCCAAAGTGGCAAAAATAGATTTTGTTAACAACTTATGGACAGTTTTTTCCCCTTTTATATAAAAGTAAAAGCATGAAAATATTTTGATAAAATTTTAATTTAATTATTTTTATAGTTTAAAAAAATTTAAGGTTTAACTTACTTTTAAAGTTATGGAGCATTTTTACTTTTTAATTTTTAAACATTAACGTAAAATTTCAGTTTGTAACATCTAAGACAAATAATTAACTTACAATAAAAATGTAATTAGCTTATTTATTATAGCATTTTTTTACAGAATACTAAATATCTATATAAAGTATACTTAATCAAGATGCAACTATAAAATAAAAGAAATAAAACTAATTAAAAAGCAAAATACACATTTCTTTAGATTGAAATATCACTTAAATCATCATAGTCTATACCATCTTCATAATCACTTTCTTCCTCATACCAAAGAATTCATGTGAGTTATCACACCAAACAACACATTGGCATTGAACCCACAGGGGTAACTTCTTACTGATAATTGATAAAAGGCTTTGCCATTTTCTGTTGAGTGAGATAGTATTACTAAAAAGTATAGTGAATATAGAATGCACATATTGATCAGCTTTTTTTTTCTTTTTAAATTCTTCTCTTGGCTATCCATTTTCCCAGCAAGTGAGTTTGTTTTAGCATTGAAGGAATTGGCTCATTCTGAAAAAATTGTTTTAGCAAACATTAAAAATCTTAAGTTTTGCAATCCCAACATTTCTTTTTTATTTATTTTTCACATTATAAATTAGAAGTAACATGGAGAGACATAACTAAAATATTAAAGTGCATTATTTATATTATATTGTCACTATTTCTTGATTAACAATATAATGCTACTTTATTTGCAATTAGGTTTTTGCCATTTTTTCCATTTTTGCCGGTTCTTTCCATTTTTGCCATGGTTTTTTTCCACTGTCCCGGCAAAAATACCTTTTTGCCAGCAAAAAACCCAACCCTGGTTTAAACAAAATATGCATTGATCTTTTGATTTTTAAAGTTGTATAATGTTCAGCAGACTTATAATTCATTTGTAGATACTGCAAAATACTTTCCATGATTTTAATTTTACTTTTATTTTTTTATCTATAGTAAATAACTATGATTATGAAGAAATAAATTTGCAAGAATTTATTCTCTGTTATTTGTAATTAATAATGTCTGAACTATCAGAGTAAATTATTTCTTTGATTATTTATACGAAAACCCATTTACATATTGTATTTTATATATTAGTAAAAAATTTTCAAACAATATTTTCTTGTAGAAATCTCTAAGTATGAGGAAATGAAATTATAAGATTTTACTCTTTATTAATTAATTACAAAGAGATTAAGTACAAATATGAATATTAAACATTCCTTAACAATTAATTCATATTTTCATGATTTTCTTAAAATAATTTTTTTTCTTACAAATAGTAATAAAAACCAAATAAATCAGATTTAAACCCTTGGTTTAAACCAGAAAAACCGGTTGAGAAAAAACTTTTATACCAATTCTGTATAGCATGTAGCACATTGTATTTTATACACAGGGCAAAGCCTTGTTTTCTTTTGTTATGAATCTGTGCTCTATTGTGAAAAGAATGTTTTCTTTGTTCTCCACATTTAAGGTAGAGGAAGAAGTAGTCCTCCATCACCCTCTGATTTCCCACAACTTGGAATAACTGTACCACCATCAGCTGCAAGACCTACTTTTGAGACTCCACCAAGAAGACCGGCTGGTATGCTTTGTGAGATTTCTTTGACTTTGAATCATTTACATTCATGCATATATGCAGCCCATACCGGGCGGGATTGTGATCCTTAGATACCCTAAGCACTAAAAACTAAAATATTTTATTTTTATATTGATTGTTAATTATCTCAAATTCAAATTTTAAAACATTGAACTGGTATATTCAGTAAGTTACAGCCCTATAGCCAGGGCTAAGATAGAAATACATGATATGCACCGCCAGTTCAGTCAATTCCAGCCAAGGACTGCAGTTTCGTGCTTATTAGCACTCATCAGCCTGGTCCTCGGCTAGAATTGACTGAGCCGGTGGTGTATTTCATGTATTTCGGTCTTAACCCTGGCTATAGGGTGCAACATACTGAATATACCGGCCTTGCCTTCAATCTTGGAGTTGAACCGAACCATTGCTTACTGTTGAAATTTTTGCCCTCATTAATTAAGCAATTATTGATGACACTGAGGATATTTTTCAGTGATAGAGTTGATGATGAAGGAATGTAATGTAGCTCATTGCTATGCAAAATCTCACAACTCTTTCTCCACTTTTTATTCCCTACTATTTTATTTATGGCAACAATTGGGTTTGCAACAATTATGCAAAATGTGGCGGCACACAACTTCTTTCTGTTACGTAGGTGCATCTGCAGTAGCAAACCTATGGTGTCTGATAACCTTAGAAAGTTTAAGTGGCTGTACCATCTCCCCGCCAATTCCACAAAAAGTTTATGAAACTAATGGCATTTCCTTTTAAAAAATAAATAATGTATTTTCTTGAACCTAAGATAAAATTCAATCCTCACAGTTCTAATCATAACGATAAAACTTTCCAAAACGATTTCATATTGAATTTATTTCATTGTTTTAAGGCATCAAAAAAATATGCACAGACCCCAAAGAGTTCCTATTTTTCCTACTTTTTAGAGCTCTCTCCTTATTTTCCTACTTTTTCCTTTTTTTTTCCTACTTTTTCTTTCTTTAGTATAGCACTTCTAATTGTGCATTGATTCTTATTTTTACAATGCCGCTCCAATAATTTTCTGCATGTTTCAATTTTGAAAAGCAAAAGAAACAAGCTTTTCATTGACTGGCTACAGAATTTCTGGAAGGAATGCCACGGTGTGGCGTCTGCATCTTTAAAAGTTAAATTTTTGTGACTTTTTTGCCGTTGCGGCGTTTATGATCGACTTTTCTTTTTATCGCCCCGACTTCAGTCCTACTGTTTTAACGAAACTATAAAGAAATAGACACTGGCACATTCTGATGCAATTATATATTATTTACCCTTCAATTAGTAGCTTCAATTAAACTAAACGGCCGACGGTTCAAAAAGTGCGGGAAAAGCCAAATTTCCTATTCGTCAATTTTTTGTATAGATGATTACAAGTGAAATGAAGCTCTATTTAAATAGAAAGGCAATGTAAAACTTTAAAAAAAACGTAAGAAAGCAAAAAATGAAAAACCTGTACAATGTACATATTTTATTGATGTTAGTACAAAATAAAAGCGACAGATAACAGAAATTTGCAAAAACGGACCACTTCAAAAATATTCGCGGAAACTAGAGACGTACCGAGTACTCGGTAACTACTCGGTACTCAGCCTACTCGGCACTCGGCCAAATTTTGATCAGATGCTTGGCCAATACCGAGTGTGATACCCATTGTTCAAGACAGATTTTACAATTAATAAAAAAGTGCAAGCATGTGATATACTGCAATCATTTACAAGTCAAATTTAAATATTGCGAATAATGAAGTTTGTTTTGCTTCATTCAGTAAATCTTTATTTAAATTTCCCCAAAGTTAATAAAACTTATTTATTGAAAATGGAGCAAAAAAGGTACGTATAGAAAATAGGAAATTTTTACATTATTAAATGGATTTTTGCTACAAACAAAAATTTATTAGAAATATAAAAGTACCTTTGTTAAAAAAAAAAGAGCAAAACAACGTTAAAAGCACAAATGTGCAGGAACACTGCAGATCTGTGTTTTGGCGTTACAAGGAATGCCTTTTATGCACAAAATGTGAACTTATGGATTTAAAGACATCTGACAAAAGTCGGATTTTTTTGTCGGATGTCTTTACATTCATTAGTTCACATTTTAGGCATTGAAAAAGACGTTCCTTGTAACGCAGAACCACGTGTCTGCAGTGCTCCTGCACATTTGTGCTTTTAACATTGTTTTATTTGCTTTAAAAAGTTATTTATGTTTGGCGGATTAGAACTATAATGAATTAATATAGCTTTTTTTAATTCCAACTTGGTTAATCATACCACTTATTTATTTGTTTATTTTTAAAATAACTTTTTTTGTAAAATTTTTGACCGAAACAATTCTTTTTTTTTAAATACGTAATTAAATTTCAGCTGGTATTTTGTTTTAGAAACTTTTTTTGGACATGGAGGTCTATACTACTATTCCAATGAGTTCAAAATTCATCACGTGTGTGTCGGTGGTTCTTCTTAAAACATATTGGTACTCGGCCGAGTAGTTAAAGTACCGAGTACTCGGTACTCGGCCAAAGTGCTACTCGGTACGCCTCTAGCGGAAACTAACTTTTATCATATATAATATGATTATTGTTCATTCAAAATCGGAAACATGATTATAAAATTTATAAAATTTCAATTTCTGTCCTTGCAAAAAAAAAAAAAAAAAAAAAAAACACGGCAAAGCCTAGATGAGCAAAAGGTTCCTGATTTTTGGAGGAAAATCAGAAATCAATTTAAAAGCGAGATTCCGTTCTTATTTCTTCTTATTTTCAAAAAATGGGGGATAAAACCACAAGCTAATATGTACTGTGTGTTTTTTTTTTAATGGGTATTTTCTACTCAGATATATGATCAATATCGAGGAGTTGCTCATTATTTTTATGTGCAGCATTTATGGCAATGCGGCATTTCTGAACATTTGAAAATTTTTTGACAGACTCTTATTCTTTTCGGGGTGCGGCAATTATACCGATGCGGCCTATCTACTGTAAGTTATCGTACTCGGGACGCCTGATCAAAGGGAGGGGGAGAAACAGATATATGCAGCCATTTGATGCCAGGTGCTCCCCTTCACTCTCAATTTCTTGAACAATTTCCGAATGAAAATGTTTGTTGTATGGTGAGGATGGAGAGGAACTTCATGCCTTCCCTTTTAAGCACAGAGAAACATTAGTTACTGTTCTTTTTTGGCTTTGATAAAAATGTTATGTTTGCCATGCATGGATTTTTCCTTTTTTCCATGACAAAAATTTTGGAACAAGGAGGTAAAACATCATCAAACCAATAAAACAATATTTGTTTTTATTGTTTGATTAAAATTAAAACAGGCTCGTCATTTTGATTTTTCCCCCGGGGGTGGCTAGTGAAGGATGTATACTGAATGCAAATTTTATCTGAAAACAAAAACTGCACAAACTTGTATAGTTAAGCATTAATTTTCCAAAGCCAGGGAAGGGAGAAATTGACCCTACTAACTCCCATAAATGACGTGCCTGAAATAACACTTTGTTGAATGCTGAAAATACATAACATAATACAAACCCTTTAGTTTACATATTTCGTTATTTATTTAGTTTAATTATTTTATTACAAATTTTATTCCCCATATTTCAGAATAAAATTTATTTTAATTCTGCATTTTCAATCTTTTTTTTTTTTTTTTTTCAAATTTAAACATCTGCCCCTGTTTATGCAAGAATGTGTGTCAGTTGCTGATTATTTTTAGCTAAAACAATTTTAATATTTGCTTTGTCAACTGATAAAATGGATGCTCTGGAAGGAATTTTTTTTTATTTTTGACAAAACAAATCTTTAACAGAAATGGTTTTATTGCACCAAAATCTGAGTATTATTATTATTGGTTTTTTTTTCTTTTTTGCGGTCGCTTTATATTGCATTTTATTCTTTCACACTTAAAATTTTTATTACTGTATTGTTGTAAAGTGCTTCTTTGTTTGGATTTTATTTTCATATTTTTGTAATTAATATCTTTGTTTCCACCAGTTTATTTTTCATACTGAAAATTGTCAGCTTTTTTTCTTTCGTTTTGTTTTTATGACTCAGTCTTTCATTAAATCCCTTTAATACTTCAAAAGTACTGTTAGTTTATTTTTGGGACAGTTTTAAATCAAAAATACTGTTAGTTTATTTTACATTAGAAATAAATTTTACTATAAATTTGTTTCCTCTTGACGTGTGTGTAGTCCTATCTCTTCCTATTTTTTCCTACTTTTTCAAGTGATTTTTTTCCTACTTTTTTAGTATTTGATTCCTTATTTCCTACTTCCCCCCCCCCCCCCAAAAAACCACTTCGGGATCTGTATGCATTATCAGGGGGTTTATGAAAGTCTTTGTTTAAGCTTTGCACAAAATACAAAAGTAATGCTTCTTTCAGTTCTGTTTTGTTATGCACAGTAGCATGGAACAAAAATAAATCCTTTGTTTATAAGAGATCATATTGTTTATTTCTCACACAATTAAAAAAAAGTTGTATCAAATGAAGTTTAAGTATCATTCATATTCCATTTATTTACCTTTAAAAGAATTGTCTTATTAAGCGAAATATTTCTGAACATTACTTCTGTGTTCATTTGTGAAAGTGAAATGTTATGCCCCTAAGCTCCCTGTTAACATAATCAGGGATCATCTACAACTGCGTTTCTGGAATATCAGTTTTAGAAAATTATTGAAGAGGATCTCTGAATATATGTCTTTCCAGTAACAGTACCAAAGATAATCTGCAAACTGCTTTAAAAGTTAACTTTACAATTCTTTGGAGGGCTTCACTCTTTTTTTACCAACAGTCTTAAAATTAAGTCTTAAATTTTGTTTAAAGGGTTTGAATTTTGAAAAGTTTCCGGGGAGAACTCCCATGAACACCTCCCGCTGACATGACTGACAGTCAACTAAAATTATATTTTTGAAGCTTTAATTTCAAAAAATTGCCAGTGCTTTTAATGTTACCAAAGATCAATTTAAAAGTTAAGTTTCGAAAAATTTCCTGGGGTTGGCTTTGAACATCACCACAAATTGTTTAAAACTGTTTTTGCAGCTATAATTTTGAAGGAAATTTGGTACAGAGACCCCTATTCCCCCCTCTCCCTAACATATTCAGATATAATCTATAATTGTTTTCAAAGTTTAAATTGAAAAAACTTTGGAGGAGCAGCTTCAAAGCTCTTCATCTTCTTAACATTACAAAAGAAAGTGAAGATTGCATTTTTGAGAATACAATTCGGAAAAATTCCTGAAGCCCATGAATCTTTCTTCACTGTAACATTACCAAAGATCGCTTTAAACTGTTTTAAAAGCTACAATTTTTGAAATATTTCTGTTGGAGCCCTCAAGCCTCTCTTTCGCTTAACATAATTGGAGATTGCAAAATTACTTTTTTAATGTTTAAAGTTTGAAAAATGGATGGAAGAGTGCCCCCCCCCCCCCCTCAAACCTCTTCTCCACCTAACATTACCAAAAAGCATCTTAAATACACTTTTAAGACTATAAATTTAAAAAAAAAAAATTCTGTAGGAGAAACTTCTAGACCCCCCCCCCTTCCCCACTTTGGAGTGAGCATTATACTTACTAACATTCATATTGACAATTCTTTAGATCTGGCAATGACTTCTTCTTAAATCAGAATTTGAAACCCATTCTTTTTCACTGCATTTAAGATGTGTTTAAAATAGTTCAGAGGCCACCAATTTTATACATCCACAAAATTTTTAAATTTGCAACAGCCCTGCCTAATGTCCCTTCTTATTAAATGTAATGCAGGTATGGAATATGTTAATGTAATTTTCATGTATGGTAAACTAAAACTTGGAATTTCATTTGGTAAATTGAGAATCTCCCCCCCCCCCCCTTGCAAATATGCTAAGTTTGGGGAACCTCTTGACGGGCAGCAGGGTTTGGTAGGTGAGCAAAAATTCTTATGAATGACCTCTTAATAAACTTTCTGGGTCCTGAAAAAGGAAACTCTGCTGATTCTAAACAGTCTAGATCTCTAAAAAGTTTTCAAGGAATTTAAACTTCAAATTGCTTTAATATTGACTAACGTAAATACAGTAGACTCCTGCTACAACGTGATTAGACTTACGCAAAATGGCTATACCGCTAGTTTTCACGAACAAAAAAGTTTAGAGCTAAAGCGAATTTCTCACTCGCAACACGAAAATATTGGAAAGGAATCGTGGTACTAAGTGTTGGCTTGGTTATTGACTTCGTGAATTTACTCTCATCCTTATAGCGTCACTGTCTGTCCTATAGCGTATCATCCTTATAGCCTCAATTATTAAATATTGTAAGTTTTTAAGGTTATTCCATGAAATTGAAAAATGCCTTTATTTTATTTTATTGATCGTGTAAGAAATAGATGGTGTTCAGGTCCGGACTCCTATTTGAAGCTCAAACTCAGTTTACTAGTTCCTGCAAAATATAACTTCCTGTAAAATTAACTGACGTAATGAAAGATAAAGTATTTATCTTTTGTTTAAAAGATGGTTTTCATCATCTAAATTAATTTTATATATATATCTTATTTCTGTATAAAATGTAAATCGAATTATGCCTGCATCTATTTGCATTTTCAAGTAGACGAGTTTCACTTCTTGAATGAAATATTCACTGTCAGTATAAAAGTAAAAATTTGAAGGTTGAATTCATTCAACTTTTAAATCCTTTCTTGTAGCAGATATTCATAAAAAACATTTGGAATGACAAACTGGCTCAGTAAGCGGAAGAAAGAATAAATAATTCTCAGTAATATCCCCTGTTCAAATGATTTGATTTAATTATCTAAACTGTTTTTTGAATTTGTTCGTGCAATCCTGAAATCGTATGTATGTGTATGCTTTTTATTTATTTTTAAAAAAGTTGTGAAGTAGTGACTACTTTTCAAAAGTAGTTTGTAGTTGCTACATTTTGAAAAAAGTAGTTGTAGTTAACTGCATTTGTAATAAAGTAGTAGTTGTAGTTCGCTACAAAGAAGATGTAGTTTTTCCGACCACTGATCTTGATAGATGATGTAACCTATATAAAAAATTTCTGAATTGAAGTTGAATTTGTATAGACTCTATAAAAGGAGATGTTTAATGAAGTTGGTTTTAACTGCCTATGATTGATTTTGTGGTTTCTTTTTTTTTTTTTCAAGTTAACTGCATTTGAAATTTAGTGCAAGTAGCCGAGTTGCACTTCTTGAATGAAATATTCACTGTCAGTATAAAAGTAAAAATTAGAAGGTTGAATTCATTCAACTTTTAAATCCTTTCTTTCAGCGGATATTCATAAAAAACATTTGGAAGAACTTTTAGAAATATAAGTAAAACTGAAAATTGTTGCTTTTATCAGTTTTACTTATATTTCTAAAAAGCTCATTCTGTGGTTTTAGTGTTATATCATAATGTCTAAGTAGTATTGTGCGTTTTTATATTTTCTTTCTCTGCACATTAAGGAAGAGGAAGAAGTAATCCTCCTTCACCTTCTGAAGTCCCACAACTTGGAACAGTTAAACCATCATCAGCTGTAAGACCTGCATACGAGGCCCCAACAAAACCCCCTACTGGTATGCTTCATGTGATTTCCTTGGCTTTTCATTATTTACGTTTTACTTTTTTTCATTGTGCAGCATAGACAGATCATTACAATGCAAAGACAAACTCAAATTAATTTCCTTTGGAGCCATAAGCCTGTGATTTTTATCCGCCGGTCTGCAGACAGATATCGGTTAGAGGAAAAATTTCACTGCTCCTCAGTGATTTTTCCCTGTCTGCATTAAAAATTGTCCCTTGTTCCTAAAATAGTTCTAACATTTTGTGCAATTTTTTTTAGGCTAATTTCATGATTCCTTTTTATATTTTCTACGACTTTTCCTAAACATTTATTTGATGATTACACTTAATTGTTTTTTTACGTAACTATAATTGTAAGCAAAAATTATAACAAAGTCTTACAATTTAACTTTGCGCTGCTGTAGGAAGGTAAAGCCCATTAACTGCAAATTTTTAATTTTTTTCATCGATTGTACTTTAGTTTTATTGTACAAGCTTAATTTTTTGGTTTCCGCTGAAAATAAAGCACTAAAATAAGTCAAATTCCAGCATTTCAATATTGTTAATAAGTCTAAAACACTTTTTCCAAATATCTCAAAACCTCGTTTCTCAGCAGATACTATGCTTTACCTTCCCACAGCAGTGTACCAATTCTACAGTACCTTGTGAACTTTTTGTTACTAAAATCTGGGAGGGGGCGAGTGGCTCCACAAAAGGGAAAATTTTATTAAATTTCAAGCTGACTTAATTTAAAACTTAAAGTTAATTTAAAACATGTAATATACTGACAGCCCAGTTAGGCCATCCAGAGACTAGTTTTGTCTTTGTTGTGGACTTATCAATTTGCAGTAGGCAATAACCAAGCTGGAGGCAGATGTCATCTCATTGATGCTGAGCGTGCCAACAAACTGGTAGCTAAAGTGGTTCAACTCATCAATGTTCCAAACTGATGGGTCCATAACAAGGACAGAACTCAGTCTATGGATGGCATAACCAGGCTGTTTGTTAAAGCAGTAGCCCTTCATTATATCGCTCATTCGGATATATCGCTCTTTTCTTCTGTCTCCCAAAATATTAAAGCCTAAAAATTAAAAAAAAAACCATTCCTTTAAGTTTGAAACCATTCATGGTATTACTTCCGAAAGGGTTTCTTTCTTTATTTTGTCAATGAACAAATCAACGAAGATGCTTCTAGTCTTCTGAATTCGCTGGAAAAGCAGCAGCAATTCCTGTCATCCAAGTGTATATACCCGCAGAATATTTTAGTTTAAGATATGATCTGGAAACTGCTTGACATTTCTTTTGTATTGATACTAAGGCCTTTACAAGGAGTAAGAGACAGCAGACAGGTGTATACTGGCCAAAGTAGAAGAAAATACATGCCCCGCTCCTGACTGCTTTTTAGTACAGAAAAGGTTTGTTGCACAAATTGGGATTTGCACCAAATAAAGAAAGAATGACCTGATGAGGACAGGTGAGAGTTTTCTGGAAACAATGTGGCTACTTTTAATTTTCACATCCTTTCTACAGCAAATCGAAGGGATTAATAAAAGTCTTTTGGGAATAAGAAGGTAATGAAATGCTCACACTTATCTGGCGGTAGCTACGATCATCTTTGTTCGCCATCACGCCATTTTTTATGTGTGTACCTTCCTGATTCTAAAAATGTACTTTAGTTCCAATCTTGTTTAAATTTTAATTAGTATGGTAACACATTCATGAATTACATAGAAACCGTTTGAAAATCATGTTAAAAGGAATGATTTAGAGATGAGCCCTAGCCCACCCGAGCGCGAAAATGTGTAACCGAGCCCGCCCGAGCCCGAGTGATAGTGTCTCTGACCGAAATCCGAGCCCGAAAGAAACTTTCTTGTATCAAAAACTGAGACTTCTACAGTCTGACATGATCTCTCTGTTAATAAAAAATGTTACGTCAAATCTTCTTCATTAATAGAAGTTTCTAAATTTTCTTAAAATGCTCCACTTTCAATGCATTACCATTACTGTATGATATATTGCAGTAGTAATCACAAAAAAATACTATAAATAAGCGTTAATTATTTTTTTGGGGGGAGGAGGGGATTTGACATTGATTGATCCTTTCATTTTCTCACAGTAGGAAAATGTTTATTTGCTTTGAATTTGTATGGAGATTGGCAATTGAATATCTGTACTTGAGCCCGTCCGAGCCCGAAACCTATTTTCGGTTCTTGAGCCCAAGCCCGCTTCAGACTCGGGCTGTCGGGCCCGAGCTGAGCCCGTCTCATCTCTAGAATGAATGCTAATTTACTTGTATATTGAATGGGTAACTATTTTTAAGGACCTCGGTTATGTTGCGCTTTCACTTCTTTATTATCACTTGGCTTCTGGTCTGGATCAAGAAATTGGATCTTGCGAGTCCCATCCAACTGCTTAAGCCACAAATTGTGCTAGGTACGGAGGACCCTGGAGTGAAAAGTGAATAAAAAAGTACACTCATATGTCATTTGGACCCGTTTAGAGGGTAGGCAACCATTCACTGCATAACAACACATTCATACAAAGGAAGGACAAGAGAGAGACAGTACATCCGTGCCTGAACCGGGATTCAAACCCGGTAGCTCCCTATCTCATTCAGACTCCTCTGACCACTAGACAGGGCGGGCAACCCTCTATTTTATTAGCTACTGTGATTTCCGGATTACTTTGTTATTTTTTATGGTGTTATTTCATTTTTTAAAAATGTATCTAAAATATTATGAAAGTGAGCCAGAAATTTTCTTTCAGTGCATAAATACAGAAACGTGTACATTACATACCCTGCTTTTGGTATATTATATGCAAAAAAAAAAAAAAAATCCTTTTGATATTCCTGTTTTTAGCAAGGTTTATTGGATATATGTATTTCTGTGTGTATGTCCCTCTATAATTATCTTTTTTTTCAACTAAGAAAAAAATGCCTAACAAGTTTATCTTTGCTTGAACTAAAAATTACCTAATTTTATCCAAATATTACACTATATTATTTGAAGTTTTCTAAGGCATGTTTTGCAAGAAGAAAGAAATGGTAAAGTTAAAATTATTTCACTTTTTTCTTTTTTAGAAATTGAATATTTTATTCTGTTATAGGAAAAGTTGGAGAAAGCTTTGAAAAAACATCAGTAGTAGAATCTAGTGCAGCTAAAGAACTGGGAACAGAGACCCTTGAACAAATTGCAGGGTTAACTTTAAAGCAAAAACCAAGAGAAACTCCAAGGAAACAATTCTCAGTCATTCCAAGACCTGGATTGGGTACATTAGGACGTAAAATTACCCTTGTGGCTAACTATTTCATGTTGAATTTTAAAGATGTCTGTGTGTATCACTACGACATTGATATCTTAGAGGTTGGCAAGGACAAGAAAGCAGGACAGAGTCTTCTGTCTGAGGGCAAAACAGTAAAAGAAGATTTAGAGAGAAAAGTCGGCCATGTTGAGCATCAACAGAAGCGAAACATTGGTAAGGCAAAGTGCCGTGAAATAATTTCAAATTTGATTAAGATAAAAAAGTTGGAGAAATTTCACCCCGTGTATGATGGTCAAAAGAACATCTTTACCAGCCAACCTCTACCTATAAAAGGAAAAACGCAATCATTTGTGGAATATGAACTTGAAGGTAAATTGAAGATCTATGGTGTCGTTATTAAACCTGTTCAGAAAGAGGATGGGTCTAATGTTATAAGTCTAGAACCCTTGAAGGAATTATACAGCAAGCGATCTAAAGAAATACCGTATGAAGTTTTGCTGGTTTATGATACGGTGATGAATCATCGTGATCCTCCACTCACACAAGTGCAGTTGCGAAGTAGTTTTTTTTCTTTGGACCAGGCTGGGCAAATGCCATTGGGTGGTGGGTTAGAAATATGGTTTGGTTATAATCAAAGTGTACGTCTGGCTGAAAGAGGTCCGGTAGTTATCATCAATTTAGCTGCAAAAGTATTTCATCAAGCTGGGTCTGTCATCCATTATGTCTCTGACATTTTAAAGTGTGATTTAACAAAAATTCCCAGAATGGAAAATTGGCAAATCTCCGAAGTGGAAAAGAACTTGAAGACTGTAAGAGTGCAGGTTACTCACCAAAAGCATCCTCGTAGATATAAAGTGAGAGGAGTAACCAAACTCTCGGCAAAAGAACTTACATTTGAGACGGAGAACAAACGACAGATATCTGTTGCACAGTACTTCTGGGACAAGTATCAAGTGAGATTGAAGTATCCAAATTTACCTTGTCTTCACATGCAGACTAATAATCCAAATACTTATATACCAATGGAATTATGTCAAGTTGTTGAAGGCCAAGCTAAGCTGGGAAAATTGAGCGGTGAAATAACTTCGAAAATGATAAGAAGTACAGCAATTCCTCCTCTGAAACGTTTCGAGTCGATAGCTAAAGATGCGAAGAAAATTAATGATGTAGGTAAACAAAACATGAATGCGTTCGGCCTTTTCATGGACGTAACATTAATGAAAGTTAATGGTAGAGTTCTTACTGCTCCTGTACTTTCTTATGCTGGAGATCATCCCAGCAGTCAAGTTAAGCCCAATGAAAAAGGAGTTTGGAGGATCGAAGATGCTCACAAATTTTATAGAGTCAAAAGAATTGACAAGTGGGTGTTGATAAGTTTTGCTAGTGATAAATTTTGTGGAATGGATAAACTAAAGAGATTTTGTGAAATGCTAGTTTCATCATGCAGGAAGCATGGTATGAGTTTTGGGCCACCAGCTGATGTTAAGATATTTGACAGAAGAACAAAAACTGAACAAGCAGTTCTTTATGCAAAAGAAAAAGGAGCAGAATTTGCTATTTTTGTTCTGTCGAAAAGAGATAACTTCCATTTCTACGAGGAAGTGAAGTTTTTTTCCGATTTCCGATACAACTTGGTTACGCAGTGTATGGATGAGACAACTCTCAATCGCATCAATCCACAAATAACTACAAACGTTTCATTGAAAATTAATGTCAAGTTGGGTGGAATCAATCATATCATTGTACAAAGGCCCCAGGTATTTAGAAGACCTGTAATTGTTTTTGGAGCCGATGCGATCCATTGGGCACGTGGTTACGGGTATCCTTCAATAGCATCTGTTGTGGGAAGTCTTGATCCTACAGCTTCCAGATATGCACTAACATGCTCACTACAGGATCAGAGAGAGGTGAGACGTTCTCAAGAAATCATAGTCAAGTTGAAGGACATTGTGAAGGGCATTCTAAATATCTTTGAAAGTGTTAACATGGGCAGGAAGCCTGAAAAGATAATTTTTTATCGAGATGGAATCAGCGAAGGACAGTTTGAAGCTGCTCTGGAAGAGGAGGTAAGCAGCATCCAAACGGCTTGCAAAGAATTGTATAACGGTGTAGTCTTGCCCATTACGTACATAGTTGTGCAAAAGAAACACCAAACAAGATTTCGCCCCAATGACCCAAGGGAAGGTGTTGGCAATTGTGGAAATGTGCCCCCTGGCACCACAGTTGATACTGGTGTCACACATCCTGTTTTCTTTGATTTCTTTATTTGTTCTCATGAAGGTATACAAGGGACGAGCAAGCCTGCTCACTACAATGTCCTGCATGATGACAACAGGCTGACTGCAGATGAACTTCAGCAGCTGTCGTACTTTCTTTGTCATACCTATGTACGATGCACGAGAAGTGTATCTTTGCCTGCCCCCATTCTGTATGCAGATTTGGCCGCCTCTAGAGCCAAACGATATGCTGATTTATTTGTGAATTCTGATTCTAGTAGCAGTAGCGATTGCGTTAGCCGTCCTCTACCGGCCCATGTTACAGAGGCAATCGAGTCCATGAAGAGCTTTGAGAACAATATGTTTTATGTTTGATAAGGTTTTACTTGCTTGACATATGGAACTATTTAAACATTTTTGTTTCAAGTACATTCTGTTGTCCATATCTTAATTTCTGACAAATTATTTATTCAAGACTTAAAATTTATTAGGGATTTTTTTGTTTTTTGTTTTATATCTGTTTTGTTCGAAGAGAGGCGTGCAACTAAAATATGTTGAAATTATTTTTGGTGCTATTATTGTGTGATGCGTCTTTAATAAGATTTTAAGTAATTTGTACAAACCAGAGAGTGCATAAAATATTCCCTAGATCTGGAATACAGACTAGACTTTATATTTTACCTTAATAAGGGAATAACAGAAAAAGACAGTTAAAATCCTCATGTATATAATAGCAAATTCACTGATCGAGTAACACTCCCAATGTCATCAACAATGAAACTCGCTCCTTGGCATGATGATTTGATAATATTTTTTGGTAACGTTTAACATGCAGGAAAATGCTTTATTTTGACAGGGCTGAATTGGAACTTAACTGTTTTACTGGTAAGGCTGTCATTTTAGGAGAATAAAGAAACAAAGTGATCAGCAATTAAAGCTATTTACTGGAGTTTAGGGTTAACCCACTGGAGTTATGGTTAAAATTTCAACTACAAAAATATCACCAAGCAGGCAATTGCTTGGTTCAAATGTAGAAGCAATTTTCACCTATCATAGCTTGACAAGGAAGATTCTAGTTAAAACTTTCTTGTTAAAATAATAATGATAATAAGTCTCAACATTTTTAAAAAACGAGCTGATGTGTGCATCACGTGACTTCCTTTTACTCCAATTTAATGTCATTTTCCCATTATTGGCAATTTTAATGTGATTCAGTAGTTTACTCTCTAAATATCATGAACAGTGGCCAAATAAAAACCAGATTTAAAAAAAAAATCGCTAAATATGTCGCCAAGTTGGCGACCAAAAGACTGGCGATATATCGCCAAGTGTCCACCAAATTGTAACACCACTTGAGTTTACATCGAAATTAATTATGATTCCCCCCCCCAAAAAAAAGGGGCAAAAGCCCCCTTTAGAAACACCCGAACCCAACCAAAAGGGTAGGTGCACAACTAGACCCCACTAGGAATCGATGTACCAAATTTCAACTTTCTAGGACATACCGTTCTTGACTTATGCGACATACATACATTTGGCCACTGTTAGTGATATTTAGAAAGTTAACTATTGAATCACATTAAAATTGCCAATAATGGGGAGAAATAAAACATTAAATTGGTGTAAAAGGAAGTCGTGTGATGCACACCTCAGCTTGTTTTTATAATCTGGTTTCAATTTGTCCACTGTTGGTGATATTTAGAGAGGTAACTATTAAATCACATTAAAATTGCCAATAATGGGGAAATAACATTAAATTAGTGTAAAAGGAAGTCATGCACACATGAGCTCATTTTACAAATGTCCAGTGAAATTTGAAACTATGTTATTTTGTATTCATATTATTATAATCTAATTAAGAAAAATTAGAAATGGTGTTATTTATAGAAACGTTATGTAGAAAACTAAAAGCCATAAATAAATTGCCGATCTAATGCTAAGTCTATGTATTTTCTCAGTGGGATCAAGTATCCCCCATAAAGGGATCATGTATCCCTTGATTAGGACATACATGATCCCTTTATGAAATTTTTGCAAAAAATTATTTTACCAAAACTATCTGTTTGATTTCAACTAAGAACAAGCTGATGTGTGCATCACATGACTTCCTTTTACTCCAATTTAATGTCATTTTCCCATTATTGGCAATTTTAATGTGATTCAATAGTCTACTCTCTAAATATCACCGCAAGTGACCAAATTGAAACCAGATTAAAAAAAACAAATTGCCAAATTTGTCACCAAGTTGGCGACAAAACTTGGCGACCAAAAGACTGGCGATATATCGCCAGGTGTTCGCCAAATTATAACACCACCTTGAGTATCCATCGAAATTAACAATGATTTCCCCACAAAAGGGGCAAAATACCCCTTTAGAAACACCCGAATGCAACCAAAAGGGGAGGTGCACAACTAGACCCCACTAGGAGTCTACGTACCAAATTTCAACTTTCTAGGATATACCGTTCTTGAGTTATGCGACATACATACGTGCATGCGGACGTCACAAGAAAAGTCGTTGTAATTAACTCGGAGAATGTCAAAATGGATATTTCGAGTGTTTATACGTTCTTAGGAACTTATCCGCGTGTGGTCGGTTTGAAAAAAAAAAAAAAAAAACTCAACATTAATTCGGGGGTGAGCAAAAAGGAAATTAAAGACGAATTTTGCGTGAAAGTTTTTTTCGCGAATACAATACTTTTTTGTAAAAGGAAGTAAAAATACTGTCAGATAGAGGAAAAAAGTTACCTTTGTTCATGTACTTTTTTTAAAAAAGAACTGGTAATTTCCAGCAGAGGAAAAAATTGGGGTATTGAAAGTGGGAATCAAGTATCCGCAGTCTCCCCTATTGTTACCATGAAGCGGTACCCCCCCCCCCCCTCCTTACTGCGTCACCCAGTTCGGACATCTTTGACCCTAACGTATTATAATTATTATTATCACTATCATATTCTTTTTATGTATCTCAAATTTTGGAAGTTATTTGTGAGCAACTTAAAACCAAAAAAAAAAAACTACTTTTATTTAATTTTTTTTCCAGATTTTTTTTTTGAAGGGGGGGGGGGGGGGGGGGGGGCTCAACCCTTTCCTTATATACGCTCTTGTTAGTCCCTTTTGTGTTTTACATGAAACCAGTTTTTTGAGTCGGTGGAAAAACGTATGGTAGTCATTCTTTTTGGTGTTTTTTATCATCCAAGAAGGCATGATTGAACTTTCACATAGCATGTAAATAGAGAATAAAAAGACAAATTATAAAATAATTTCGTCATACAGGGTGTTTCTGAACTCTTGGGCAAATCTTTAAGCGGTGATAGTACATTTCCGGACAGAAAATCAGGGGTGATTGTGTTCCGGTATTTTACCGGATTTCCGGTATTTTCATCTTGATTTCCGGTATCTTCATCTTCGAAAATACCGGAACATCTATATTTTCAGAAAAACCCACTTTTGTAAAACTTAGGGCAATGTTTAATGAAACACCAAAAGTCCAAATTGAAGAAGTTTTGTTTGGTATAAAGCGTCAGCTACGGTCATATTTTGTAAACTCTATGGTAATTATCGAAGAACAGCTGGGTTGGGGGAGGGAATAAAGGCTAGATAAGAAGAATCTTTGAAACATTTCAAGAAATGAGAAAAATTAAAAGAATTTAACTCCCACCATGCACATGGACGTATTAAGTCCAATTAAGGCTTCGAGTTTTAGCCCCAACAAATAATTATGTATATAAATTATTTATATACATAATATAATGTGTACATACACGTAATATATATATATATATATGCCCATCAAAACACTTTTTCTTGGAAAAAAAAAGTTCAGGTATTTTTTCATGGAGTCACAATCACCCCTGGAAAATATAATGGTAAAAATAAGGATCTCAAACGTCTGCCGAGGGAGGTAGGCGCCATTAAAGTTTAGGGTCCAAAATTTCAAGTGATCATAAAAAACGAAAAATTGGTCGATTCGTTTCGGTTTTCGCGAAAATGATTCTTTTTATCAGTATTTTCTTGAAAATAAATTTGAAGATATAGTTTAAAAAATGCCGATAGAGATCGCTTTCGACTTTGGAGTAACGAACAACTATTTTTTTACCGTTATTTTTCAATCTCATTAGATTTTTTTCTATTGCTTTGACCTATATTTAAATTTTCAGCTCAAAATCAGAATCATTGGGCGTGATTAAGTCGCGCAAACTGAATTGTGTTCCGAAGTTGAAATACACTGTCACAAATCACAAAAAAAAAAAAAAAAAAAAAAAAAAAATCCCAGAAGGAAATGAGCGATCTTCACGAAACGTAAAATGGATGTGACCTATGACAAGATAAGGAAATGATTACAGATTTAGAAGAAAATATTGTTTTATTAAAAAGTTATGACTCAATAAAGGTTGCAAAACCGTAAGTTGTGTAGCCTCCTCTAGCAGCTATAAAGGACAAAACACGGCGTGGTATGGAGTGAAATAGGTTACCTATGACCATTGGGAATAAATCGGGATTCATCGTTGAAGATAACATGACTCCTGTCAGTCACAACCCAGCTAATCAAGTGCATCGAAAGTCCAATCCATTGCAATGGACGCCGGTACTATCGCTCTCATGATGTGTGATCTTCGCGCTCATTTTTGTCTCTAGAATGCTTTAATAAACCGCAATGTAGTGATTCATTTATTTTTACCTACACTAAACTAATACCATATTGCTCCGACCGAAGTGGCAGCAGATACGCGCGTACAACCAACCTGCTTCTCTGAAACCTACTTTACGCCCCTTTAAAAAGTTCAACAATTATTCCTATACCTCTAAAAGGTCGTCCTAAGTCACAATAGCGTCCTTACAATTCGACAGTTTCGTTTGAAGTGCCCTTTGACACCATGGATGTAGGAATAACTCCTACCTCCATGTTTGACACAAGCTTTCATACTTTCAATTGTACCTATCTGCGCATCTTGTATGCGCTTACCCTTTCGTCACTGGGGGCGAAATTTAAATCATTTGTTACCAAACTAGATTCCTGCCGTGTGTGTTGGTTGTAGCTGAATTGATTCTTGATGTATACATTTTTTTGTGACATAGTGTATTTTAACCATTGAAGAAAATTCAGTTTTCACTACTTAATCACTCCCAATAATTCAGATTTTGTGCTCAAAATTTAAGTCCAAGCATTAGAAAACATTTAACGAGAACGTGGTTTTAGGCCACCTTTGGTGGTATATAGGGTAGAAATGTTTTTGGAACTATCATTTTTTCGAAATTGAAGTTTTAAAAAAAGGAGGAGGAAATGGGCGTGGACACCCGCAAAAGTTTTCAAAATCGATGTCCTAAAAATACTTAAACAAATTTTATGATCCTGAGGGATTAGAGATCTGGGATGCCCCCTTCAAATATTTGTCGAATTTGTCTCTGAAATTGCCTTTTTAATGAAATTTCGAACTGTCTTTGGTGATGTTAAAGAGGATAGGAGGTGGTTCAGGGGCCTTCTTTTGCGAATTTTTCAAAATTGTAGTCTAAAAAATGCGATTGCAGGCTATCTTTCGCAATGATTGAAAAATGAGGTTTGTGCTTTCTGGGATCCATGGATAATTTTTGAAATCGAAGTACCAAAAAACGCAAATTCAATCTACCTTAGGGACATAAAAAAAGAAAGATTAGGTTTTGGGGTTTCCCTCTCTCACTTCTACCTTCCTTTATTTAATTCTTAAAATGTAGTGGGAAATCCTCCCCACCTTCATTGAAGGAATTCCTTTAGGGTGGTTTTTATTCTCATTTTTCTTCAAGTTTTTTTAATACTTCAATTTTTTAATTGCATTTATTGTATTTTAATAAGACATTTGCGCTCATTTCTCACAGCATAGATAATTTATTTTTAGTGAGTCACGTATTAATTTGTAGCATTTAAAATGTTACGATTTATGAATGTTCTTTTCAAACTTAATTATACTTATACATATGAAAAGGTATTGAAATTTATGCAAAATTATAGTTCTTAAGAACCCGCAGTAATCAACTGCACACGGGGCACCCTCAAATAAAGTTTTTGGGAGGTGTTCCCCTCTATTCACCGAATGAAACTCCGAATTTTACCGAATGACAAAATATGAATATGCACAAATATTTACATCTAATGAACAAATACATGAAGCAATTATAATACGATTTCCAAGTTTGCCGAATAAGAAAAAATTGAGAGATCATCACGATGACCTCCCACCGAGGCTATTATGAAAGACAGAACTTAGAAATTCAAAAAGAAAGCAAAAAAGATCCCCCCCCCCGCCCCAAAGAAAAACAAAACAAAACCTGGCAACCATCCATGATTGTGAAAAATTTAATTTGTCAGAAATAAATGTCTTTCTTTTTTATTTTAAATTTTGGTTCTGGCTTTAATATTTTCGGCTAACACAATTCGGATATCTTCCTAGTTCAATTCAATTTTGAAACTAGTAAGTGATAAAAGAATAATAATCTTTTCTTTGCTCTTTGTGTCTTGTCTGAAGAATCAAGAAACATGTTTGTAAAAGGACGAATTTTCTTTTATGAGGAAGAAGAATTGGCGATATGAATTTTCTTTTATGCAATGGTAGGAAAAACATTGGAAAAAACATGTTTCCACTACTTGCACTTACTTTTCACAATAAGCGTTTATATACAACCCATTAATCGCCTTTTACCGCACAAAAATCCATTGCGTCCTTTCATCTGTTTCTTCCATTAGGACTCGTTATGAAATGAGCCGTTGAGGGCAAAAGTGATGTAGGTCTTTTTTGAATAATTCGTATTGACACTATCAGGAAACAGTTTTGACCTGATTCTAACTGGTGTGAGTATAGGTACAACCATTTGCCGATGGACTGTAATCGTAAAACGGAACAGCAGTAGTGTTCTATGCAAAGAAGCTACTAAATTATTGAATAACTCATCTTGTTTTATTGATTTATACCGCTTTTGCTCTCAAAATCTCAAATATTTGATTGAGTATTTGATTACTGACATTTTAGCCAGCTATGAGCTGATGTGGTAGGAGATCAGGACTTACAACGAAATTCATTCTTTGCGCTTAAGGTTGTACAGAATACTCGCTTATAAAATGAAGTTAGTGTTTAAAAAGCCTTCGAAAGATTTTATAAATTCTGCTCTCGTTTTATTTTATATTAATGGAATCTTTTCAGATGAAGAAAAAAAATCTAGAAAATGGCTGTTTAGATTCTTAGCTGCCTTGTTTCATGTCATGTGGTTAATTAGCACTATTACGAATTTTTGGTGTTTGACGGACGTATTGTACTCTTTGCAGATTTTTACAATCCTGACCAAAAGTTTGACTCTTGCAATGTGGTGGGCACTCTCCTGGCACAGGATGAACATGGAACAGATGATTAAGTCCCTAAACAAAATGAATTTTCATCTGAAATTGAAACGCAGCGCTCCACTGAGGTTCTTGATTAAACTATCCCCATGGCTAATAACGATCATTACCATCGTCCCGGCCCTAATATGGGCAGCAGTTTCGACGCATTGGGGAGACAGCTGCTTTGTGTTCTGGGGAAATATCGAACCGGAGGAACTGTACTGGGTTTTGTACTTTTTCATGTTGCTTTTGCAACAGTACGTGAACTGGTGCATACCGTTTGCGTCTGGATGTTTCTTCATATTTTACTGCTACATACTGAGCCGTATCGGGGAAAAATTAATCGCAATTTTCACTAAAGTTGAAAACGGAGATATTCTGAAGTATTACCATCAGTTTGTCAAAATAATAGTCCACGTCGAGAAAACACAATCCTTAGTTGTGATGTTATGCCTTACCAGATGCTTTATAGAATTTTTTAGAGCCTTGACGTTATACATTCAGTACTCAAAAAACCAACAAGAAATAAAATACGTTATTTGTGGTGTGTTTTACACAATTGAAAGCGTTGTATTATATGCTGCTATCATTCTTTCAGCTGACAAAGTTCAAATAGAAGGTAATAAGCTGCGCAAGCTTTTGGTGCGTCTTCAGGACTCGAACAACTTGAGTCAGCCGTGGAAGATGGTTGAAAAATACTCGCAGCTTTTTGAAGATAAAGCAGATATAAAATTAACCGCTTGGAAAATGTTTCGTCTGAAAAAGAAAGTTATATTTTCAACCATAACATCACTTTTGACTTTTGGAATCATGCTTCACCAGTTCCATGATTGATTTCTTCAGGAATGAAGAATTACTAACGCTTTGAGCCATCATAGACATGCAATGAGCTAAACAGGGGTTCTCGAACTGAGAACCGCGGCACCTTGGATTGCCGCAAGAACATACATGGGTGCGAACAAGTGAACATGTTATCAGTGTATATAATTTAGATAAGCCTGGGTGCCGAGCAGAAATTCTAATTCTTCAAAATTTACTGCGAAGCGGAAAGTTTGAGAACCCCAGAGCTAAATATTATCGACTCGGCAAAAGTAGTTGAAAACGGAATGAAGTAGTAAATAAATTGTTTTTCAGTTCAAGGGAGAAAATATCTGTGAGACGTACATTTCCGCGTGACAATACATTACGAATATGTACAAAAATAAATCTCTACATTTTATGTATCATTATGAATGTTGAAACTTAAACTATAAGTAAAATTGCTTTGAAATTTACGTCCTTTTGTTCTGCTAAGTCAATGAATCAGAAATAACTCTATATTTACTGTGAAGAACCAATTTGAATTACAACCTTGACGTTGTAATCGTAACGTTGAATTTCACCTTCGAAGTAAGGAGTATCCTTTAAGCACTACCTCCCGAAACCTCGACAATGCTGCAAGGTTATTCATTAGGTAGTGGTACCGTTTTCTGCTTCGTCAAAACCATACAAACGGGTAGTTTTGAGAATATGAATGTTTGATAGATATAATCTCCTATTTCATCTTCAAATCAACCTTCCAGGATATTTAACGCCTGGAAAACAAATGCCAACCGCTCGTTGGAAAAATAAGCGTGTTCTTCTACTTGCCACATTTTATTCATGCGAATTCGGATTTTCAACTAATATACAGCCACGAAATTCAGAGCTGCCCAAAACTTGGGTTCCCCCCCCCCCCCCATAAGGTCTTAAATAGCGATCTTGGGGTCTTGAGACTTTGTTTAAAATTCCTGGGTTTTAGATTTCATTGATGAAAAAGTTTTGCGCGTCAGACTGACGCACCAAAAAGTAAGGTATTAGATTGCTATAATTTGTTGGGATCCATGTATTTAATGAAAATAAAAAGCTAATTATTGATGCACTAAAAGTTCATTCATCATAATTTAAGTTTTTTAATCGTGTGAATGTAAAACTTCATAAATTTTGTCCAGATAAATCAAAGATCCGAATAAGCGGGAGCTGATGGATAAACGAGCTTCTATTGTACCTACGTAACGAGTTTTTTTAATTATTAATGGTCCCCTCTAATTAGAAACGGTAATTTAATTAACTTCAATTAAATGCAAAGTACAAGTGTTTATACACGTAAATGACAGAGTTCCGCCCTGAATATTATCCCATTAAATTGGTCAGTTGGCTACAACGCTTGGGAAGCCTTGATCTATGAGATATGCAACCAAGAATTGTCTCTTTAAACAAAGCGATATCTACACTCATACGTTTTCCCTTTTCCTTTGAACATGGCTGGCAAGGTAGTCTGGTGGTAAGGTTTTGATCTCTTACGCCCAAGTTCGCGGATTCAAACCCAGCTTCAGTCACAGGGTGGCGACAGGTCAGGAAAAAGTCAGGGAACTTTATTAATCAGGGAAATATCAGGAAATTTTGAAAAAATACCAAAAAATCAGGGAAAATTGATTTTATGACGAAAAAAAATTTTTTTTTTTTTTTGCTTTACAAAATTAAGTACTTTAATTCCCTACGCATTTTCCGCCAATTATCTGTTCAAAAAAAAGTAAAATTAATGAGGTGCGATTATACACTGCCGCATATTTGTGCATCTTTTTTCCTCAACGTCAAAATATTGAATCTTACTTATTAACCACAGGATGAACTTCCTAAAATTGCTTCTGTGTCTGTTAGGTTGTTTATTTTACCTAGCTTGAAATTTCCTTTTACGCTTTCAATGCTACGTAAAATAAACAACCATACAGGCAAAGAGAAAGCCTTCATTAATGCCTTAGCTCCTTTGCCTTTATTCCATTGCCTCAAAGTAATGAGCGTACTGTTCACGATTTCAAGAAAATATCTTTGGTTTTTGAATTAATACTATCAAAGCTTAAAAGTTATTACTTCTTCGTGTTTTTAATTTAATTGCTAAAATTGAACTTTCAATAAAAAAACTTCTTTTTTGCCGTTATACTATTTGTTGTCACCACAGATTATAAAGGTTTTCTTTTCTTCGGACTTAAGTGATCTTTGAATTTTATAACCAAGATGTATTCTTCTTGAAATATTTGAAATTAACTAATTGCTTTTCTTTCCTTGCATTTCAAAGTTGTTTGTTACAAAAGCAATCTAAGATTTTTTTTTCGTTACATATTGAAATCATTTGAAATAGAGTTAACTTGTGTACTGAAGTAAATATCTTTATTTTTTTATTGTTAAAATGCTGTATTCATTCATTCATTAAAACCTATGTCCTTGATTAGAGAAAAGCTCCCTATGAATGGATGTCAAATGGTTTCATCTGTTTTGCATAAATATTCAATTAGTTATATAAGAATAACTACATTACTTCTATTCTTTCACTATTACTTGTTATTCTTGCTTCTTGCAACAATTATTATACTGTTTGAAAACTTAGTTCAAAATAATATCAGTTATTTTTTAGTTCTATCATAAATACACATATGTTTTTAAGAGTAATTTTAATAGTTTCTTAAAATTCTTATGCTATGTGGTTTCTGGAAGTAAAGTATTTTTTTTTCTTTTAATTTTCTATAATCTTTCCATGTGGAAAAATTTAATATACTGCTATGTAGGGGTTTTTTTTTTCCCAAAGCAAATTGACTTGATATTTTTTTAAAACCATTTTATTAAAAAAGTAGCATCTTTTTAAATATATCAGTAGTTCAGCAACTTTACACAACTTAAAACGTTTAAAATACTGCATTTTATACAAACATACAATGGATTTCAAGTAGAGCAAAGAAAGAAAACGATTATCACTGGTAACGTAAATCAGGGAAATTTGGTGAACTAAATCAGGGAAAAGTCAGGGAACTTTTTTTCACAGTTTCTGTCGCCACCTTGAGTCAGTATGATTATAAAAGACAAAAATCGTCAGCGTCTATGTCGCAATTATGTGGCAGGTCAGAGATCTGTTGAATATCTATTTGGTCTGGCGTCTCTAAGCAAAGGAAATTTCCTAGTGAAATTATGTATAGTAAGGACCACTTAGATGCTTTCATCCATCTAATGGGAAACTGGGTGTCAAAATTCCCAATTTGTGCTGGATAATCGCAGCTAGTGGTGCCAATTTAAGGAATGGATGTCAGCTGTAAGTGAGTGCAGTACCCAGGTACCATATTTCGTTCTTACCAAATTTTAGTATAATGATTTTCTAGTATGCTGTAAAGTTTCTAAAGTTTGACAAAGGTTGACAGAAAAATCCGTTTGTTACAAGCCAAAACACGGGCGAACAAAATTTTTATTTTTGAAGAAAATTCTCACATTTTAGTGATTAAAAGTGATACTTTCACGAAAATCCATGAAATTATATTAAGTAGTAAGTCAACTTACTTCTGAAATTTACAACTTATTCCCAGCTATTTACGACCATGACCAAACAACTTTTCTGGTTTCTCCAATTTGATGCGGGTCTTCTAAATGCATGGGTGATTTAATATTTACCGAAAAATGTCAACTGAAGCTTACATGTAAAGAAGTCACAGAATAATTAAACCTCCTATTTCCTGAGAAATTCTTAAAAATATGAATTGTTGAAATTGTCTCAATACTTTTGGTTAAGTGTATGTAGTTCATAAATGGACGTGCTATTTTTTGTTCCATGTACATTGTGCGACATCACATTACACACTGCACATCATGAAAAATGTCATTTAGAAGAAAACATGTGTTTCTTTAACATTTTTGGCTGAAAATAACAAACTTGTTACCATTTTTTGTTTGCTGCTATCATTTTTCAAAAAATCCGCATTTTACATATTTTTGGAAAATTTTGCTACTACTTCCAAACAAGGGCCTCAACGAAAAAAACTCGATGCCTGGTCCCAAAAACGTATCACATGAACTATAAGTTGAGGCAAACCTAACCTAGAAGAATTGTGAAGACTACGCAGCTCCGACATCACAGCATTACGACGCTTACAGGTTAGGTCTGCCCCCAACTATAGTTTTGAATCCGTCAAGTGCTTTTCTTCCACCCTTGCACATTGCACCCTGATGAAAATATTTGGGGAAGCTCTAGATAGGAAAGGAGTGACTTTCTCGCATATTTAGTAACAAATCTAGAAATTTAAGTGAGGTAATAAAAAGGTACAAAGATAAAAGATGTTTTTATTGGCTCACAAAATAAACCAAGTCTTTAGCGAATCAGTCTTAAACACTGTCCGAAGCAGAAAAAGAAGATTGGCTGGAAATCAAGTCAGTTTGTAGTTCTCTCTCACATGAGGAGTGGGTCGTCCACCCCAAAAACGGATCAACCATTTTAGTTTTGATACATGAATGAAGTTAGTTATGGTGAGCCCAAATGAGGCAGTGGGAAGGAAAAGGATGTAAGTGCCAAAATTAAAAATTTCGAGATAACCAGTACAATTGGTAAGTGAACCTCTCCTGTTTTGGGGGGTAGTACTAGTAACTCTAATAAGTGTTGCTATAGAGCATGATTTAGAAAAAACTTTCAATGAAAGCCTACCTAGGACGTTATCTTTAAACGCGTTAACTCAAAACTTGAAAATGTCCACTTACATCCCTTTGCTTCTCACTGCCTCAAATGATGAACCCGATTTCATTAAATCTTATTTTCGAATCTACTGCATATATTAAAATGAATGAAAATGAATTTAAAAAGAAATATACCTATTTTTTACAATTAATTTCAACTAGACAAATGTGCAATGTGCGAGCACCTTGAGCAAAATATCCCAATTTCAAATGCTCAATGTTGGAGCCTTTTGTTAAACTGAATCGAGTTCGTTCCACTAATTTTGGAATACAGTAGACCCTTGTTTTACGCGGGGGTTACGTTCCACGGAAATGCCGCGTAAATTGAGACCTAATTCTAGTGTTAAAATAGGGGTTTGGTTCCGCAGATAACAAAATACTTCATTCTAAGGATGGCTAATTGTATAATACGTTTAATGTGTACTTATATCGACTTTTATGCACAACATGTATAAAGAAAACATAAATTAATTTAGTGTCCTGTTTATAAAGATTAGCTGGCTATGATAGTATTTTGGCAGTCATTAAGATTTTTTTCTGCAAATCTTTGCAGAGCATTGACGCATCCATGATCACTTGTGTCATTTCCGTGAAAGAAGCTTCCTTCACTAACAAATCAGAAAGATCATTTTTGTTGTCTAGGAATAGCTCAAAATTTTAAATGTGAACGTTTTTCGTTATGCGTCACCGACATCTGTATCCTCGTTGGTTTTGGCCTCCTTTGTCACTCCTAAAAGCTCTTCTTCCGGTGAGTTCTGAACTGTGTGAATTTAATAGCTTTACTTCTGGAACGAGCTCTAGAACCAATCGCATAAATTGTCTCCAGTGGCCCAAGCTCGATTATTAGCACGCCAAAATGCAGTTGATTACTCGTAATCTGCAATCTTTAAGAAATTTTATTTTGAAAGAGGGGAAAGAGGTGTTAAATTTTAAACCGCGTATAATCGAAACCGCATAAAATAATCCCGCGTAAAACGAGGCAATGATGCACAAATGCGTTCTTTAAGTTTTTTTGCAGTGTTTCGGGAGTTTATGAACAGGGTTTTTTACGTAACCCAATAAAACGAAATTACGCGGCGTGTGGAACGAACTGGATTATAGATTAGACGTTTATTGGAAAAAAAAAAAAAAAGGCTCACAAATCAAACATTTGTGGCTGAAAATTTTTTTTCGTAACATACATTCATGTATGACTAATTCAGTGGTGTACCTAGCATGGGTGACACCTGGGGCTTTAATTTGTGGTGTCGCTCCCCCCTACAAATGCAAAGAAAAGATCTATATAAACATTGAAATTCATAGAATTTTTAGAAACAACATTTGTGTTGCAAAGGATATTTTACCCATAGAAACCGATTTCAGTACAGATTACAGTTATTTAAATTTCACATTTTTAATAACTTATTCATCAATGGCTGGAAAAGAAATGTTTTTGCAAAGAAAAACGTATTAAAAGCAAGGAATTTCTTATTTCTAGTAGGGAAGGGGACTTAAGCCCCCACTTGCCACCCTATATGGGTGCCCTTGGGGGGGGGGGGGGATTTTCAAATTTCTAGTCTTAAAAATGCATTTTAGCTTTATATTTTTCAAAAACTTACCACTCCACTTTGGGTGCCGCCCCCCTCGGCAACGCCACTGACTAAGTATAATATGGGCAGTGCTTTCGAAAATATGATTTTTTTAAATCGAGTCTACCATTCGTGCTTACCCTGTACTGAATTCCACAGTTTCATCTAACTGTAAGACAGATAGAAAAAAAAATTGTTGTTCAAAACATTTTTTCTCTCGGGAGATGGGTCATATTCGGATCAAAAAGCAATGACTTATGCTTAACATAAAGTACTAGAAAAGCTGATACATGCATATAGATATATATTTTTAATTATGTATATTTACTACATGCATAAAACATTTATACGTAAACTGTTTGTATACAATATCTTTCAATCGATCGAAGAAATCGTTCATGTATACAATTAAAATTCACTTTAAATGAAATGTTTAAAAGCAGTGTAACATAATTTCGGCCCCAAACAGGGCTCCGACGAGGAAGCACAAGCACACGAGGGCACATGGGACTCCAGGAGGAAGCGGTCGAAATTTGGCCCGGAAGAATAAAGTGAACAGTCCCATGAAGGTGAAGAAAACGGCCAGTGCGAAGAGCATCATGTGACAGCTGTCATCCTTCGCCATCCTAAATAAAAACAAAATCTGAATGAATAAATTTATAGGCAATTCACAAGCCCAGAGATTATCTCCATTGTCTTAAAATTTTTCTATTTTAATTTGAAACTTTAAAAGCACCCGACAAGGTATGACGGGTGAAAATTGCTTCTATACATTTGAACGAAGCAATTGCCTAGTCGATGATATTTTGATGGTTGAAATTTTAACCTTAACTCCGGTGGATTAACTTTAAACTCCAGTAGATAACGTTCATTGTTGACCACTTTTTTCGTTTCTTTCTCATTCCCCCTAAAATTACAGTCTTACCAACAAAACAGTTAAGTTACCGGATCCAGTTCAACCTAGTCAAAATAAATCATTTCCCTGCATGTCAAACATTACGAAAATTTTTTATCAACTTATCATACTGTGGCGCGAGTTTTATTGTTGATGACGTCAGAGCGTTCAATCAATGAATTCGCCATTACTCAATCAATGAATTCTCCATTACTCAATCAATGAATTCGCCATTATATATATGAGGATTAGGGTGTCCCAAAATAATGAAAGTCGTTTTTTTAAACGCATACCCTCTCATTTTTTTCCTTTTATATCAAAACCGTTGTAAAAAAAATTCATACAATTTGAAGCACCCGTGCCGACTTGCGCCTAAAGGCCTAAACGTGTAAATAGCACGTGTATTCATAAGCAAGCGAACGCTGGCGACGCGATACTTTGCAAAGCTCAAAGCAGCTGTAAATAGTGCACAGAAAACAAATGAAAACAGAAAAACATATGTTGGGGGGGGGGGGGGGGGTGCGTATCCGTGGCAATTTGCAAACCGTCAAACGTGTCAGTACGAATACATTCCGGTCAGCGAGCGCAGTATAGTCCTTCCATAGGGAACGAAACATGGCAGTGGAATTGCAAAGTTCGAAAAAAGAGATTTTTAATAGGAGTTGCGTAAAACACCAAATTACGGGCTTGAAACTTCCCTCTAACGGACAAGTTCTGTCTGTTTTGTTTTATGACATTCGAGAAGTAAATTTAACCATCAGTGAAAGTGCAAATCTCGCTATTCGGGAATACATCTTTTGGGAAAAGGCACGCATTCCCACCAACTCGTTGCCAAATTGTGTGAATAAACTTAAAAACCTGTATCAAATTTGGAGAAACTTCCAAAAAAAAAAAAAAAAAAAAAGACAGAAAGAAAGAAACTGCAAGAAGTATTCAGGCAGCGCCAACAAGAGTTTGAGAGTAATTTAAACAATTTATTCAATATTGCACATGCTGATACACTTCGGTTAATCAAACTAGAAGAAGATGGGATTTTCTGAGCTGCTTTGAGCTGTCAAAGAAGAAAACAGGCGCATTAAATACGATTCCACTACAACATCCTCGGAATTGTACAAGAAGATTTCTTTTCGAGCTCTAAAGAAAATATTAATTCAGAAGATTTCCCTGAAACATATAAATCAGTACCTGGAACAAGTATTCCAGAACCTGGAACAAGTATTATCAGAACCTGGAACAAGTATTATCAGAACCTGGAACAAGTATTATCAGAACTTGGAACAAGTATTATCAGAACCTGGAACAAGTAAATATGTAATGAGGAGAGATTTTATTACTCCAAAGTTATTTGCTTCATTGGACAGGTGTCCAAGTATACGAGATTATGTGTTTATTCTTGAAGCTACTATTGACATACTTGGGTGTAACATTGATGAATTTCTCATAGGTAAATCTTCAAAGAATTCGAACCGAAAAGCGGAAGGAGCACGAGAAAAGAATAAAAATTGGTTTTTAGTACGAGGTACCATATGTAGTGAATTTACCTTGGAATATGAAACTGTTGCCTACTTTGGGTGCTCAAAAATCAAAAGAAGATCGCTTATCTATAGTTATTTCATATGGATGTGACGAACAACTCATTGTTGAGTCTAAACTGGATAATTCTACAGGAAAAGAACAAACACAGGCTATTTGAAAGGCAGTTTTAGATTGGAATCTCGAAGACAAAGCTAAACTCTCTGTTGTGATACTACAGCTTCCAAGACAGGTCCTTTGAGTGGTCCTTGCGCTATTCTTGAGCAAAAAATTGATAGAGAAATGCTTTCCTTTGCTTGCCACCATCACATATGTGAACTATCTATCCCACTAAAATACAGTGCTATGGAGGAGCTGCGGAGTTGTTCCTAAATTTACCATGTCTTGGAAAATTTATTTGACTTTTAGCGTGCTGAACTTACTAATATTACGGTCAGGAATGACTATCAAGAGTTGCTAGAACTGCCTATCCTATTTTTAGGTGGAGATACTGAAAATGAATTTAAAATAAGACCACAGGGAGCCATGCACCAAGCTCGATGGATGGCTCGAACGATTTACTTCCTAAAACTGTTTCTGTTTACTTCATAACTAAAATTTGATGCCAAGAAAAATGAAGCATTGTTTGATGTCTGCTTGTTTTTAGTGACAATATGCGTAAAACCATGGCTTCAATACATTTTGACAGTCAAAGCACCCAAAAAAAGATTTGTGCTTTTTGAAAAAAGTACGAAAATGTGGACCCAATCATCTCTAAACTGCTTTTAAAAAAAATTCATCCAGCTTTTAGGTATGGTCAATAATGTTTCATTCCTTGATGTGAAAAAGACTGTCTCAATGCTTAGAGCAGTAAGCGATGCAGCTGAAAGAGCGGTAAAAATGATGCAGGACTTTCATGGTTTGCTAACAGCTGATGAGGAACAACAACACAGGGGTGCCCACAGGGGGGGATTATGGCGCAAGTTGCGCCATCAAAATTTTTGGGGGAGATTTTTTTCCAGAAGTTTTGATTTTCTTTAGAACATGAAATTTATGATTTTTGGAAGGAAAAAATATTTAATCTTATTCAACAAGAAATAGATGCATAAGTAATACTTTTTTCACGTACTTTTACCAAAATTTAATACCCGTGTCTCTTTTCAATAAAGGGAACATCAGAGATGGGATGGAGTTTGTGCCCGTTTCAAAGCTTGATCAGACGATTTGCTTCCTATTTAATTTATTATAAATCTTCTGAAGTAGAACAATTCTGCATGATGAATATGTGTGACAGTGATGAGAGGGAGAGAGAGATCAAAAATGACTAAAATAAAAAGTTTTCTCCTCTCCTTAGTTTATTGTTTGTAATAATTCTGACCACTATGCACTTGTCTTTCATTGATTCATTTGCACCTTGACAATCGTTAAGAACTAGTTTTGAAGTTTGCAAATAACATATTTTTAATCCCTCTAATCGACAATTACTATATTTTTTTCATAAACTAGCTTAAGTTTGTGTAGACTTTTTCATTTCACTTTACTATCATCTTCTCTACCATTTTTAAACGGATTGGTTCAATTTTTCATTAGATGATTTTTATTAAAACTTTCAGTGATGTTGGTTTTCGCCGATGGAAGCATAGAAGGTATCTGATATGCATAGAAGAATATTTGAATCGTTAAAATTCTTGAGTTCTGATTTTCCATGTATGCTGAATAGCTGAATCCATTTTTAAGGATTTACGAAGGATATCTGCCACAGGGTATCTGTGTGCTATCCATCCTTTTTGACTATGTAACTTCAATTTTGAAAAACTTTCAGGAGAACGCCCTTCACTGTAACGCCCGAATAACACCATCTTTATCATCAAGAGTCATCTAAATATGCGTTTCTAGAACTGCAATTTTGAAAAATTTATAAGAAAGAGCCCCTGATTCTCCCCTCTCTTCTTAACATAATCTAAGCGAATCCTAAAATTGCGTTTTGGAGTATATATTTCGAAAAACTGCCGGTTGAATGGCACTGGAACTCACCTTCCACTAACATTGTCAAAATCAGGGCCGACGCCAAGGGGGGGGGGTGCTACCCCCCCCCCCCCAGTTTTTAATAAGGGGAGCAGCCAATTTCCTTTTAGAGATGTAACAAACGAAGAAAAAGGAAAAACTCTTTGTTGTTTTAAAAAATAAAATAGTAAATACAAATGAACAACTGAAATAATAGTGACAAAAAGCATTTTTGTAGTAAAATTTAAATGGAAAAAGTAATGTTAAAATACAATTTAGGAACATCCATGATTCTCTTTTAATCAGATTGTCAAAGTAAGGGCCGCTAAAATGTGAGTTTCAAACATTTTTAACGCAAAAAATAGTATTCAGTGCACTATTCACTAGGCCACAGAGTGGGTATTTCTGCTTAAGCGGAAACTATGGGCCTGGCTCAAACTAAAGTATTGTGCATGAGTAAAATTAGCATAATAGGAGAGAGAACCGGCGAAAAAAACTAACATGGTGCACGGCTTTTCTCTCGGCTGCCCTGGTTATACAAAACCATGCTTCATGGTTCTTCAGTTTAAAAAAAAAAAAAAGATAAATAAATAGGATGGCTTCATTAGGGGCCGCCGAAACATTCCCCATATGTAATTTTTTTGATGAAAAATATTGTTCTGAAAATCGTTGCTTAGTGGAGAAAAATGCCTGGGTCGCAGAAATATATTTGAAACAGAGAGAGAGGGGGGAAAAAACAGTTTAATGCTAAGAGAGATTAAAAATATTGTGATGAATGATCACACCAGGAGTTCTAAATGATTGAAAGTAATGATTGAATGTAAAAATCGTGGGTAATTCAAAGCTTAATCAAGAGATGCAGGAGGAACATTTAAAATAAAATGAAGTGGAATAAATAAGACCTAAGGTATCGCACAAAATTACCACATCCGTTCAAAATGTTAAAAGTTCTTTTTCTGGGGCCGCAGACGCTTGTGTTTCAAGAAAACAAAAATATTAGGCTGGAAATTGACAATTTTACGATGGAAAATCCAAGCAAATAATCGTGTTTGGCAAACTAAAATAGGAAGAAAGTATTACCACACTATGTTTATCAATAATAAAAACTTAAAATGAAGACAGGGAAGTAGCCAAACTGAGGTGGACAACTCCAATTCCTTCTTTTTACGTCCCCAAAGCTGGTCAGGAATTGAGTTTTTAAAACATAGGCCTTGAAAAAATTTCGGGAAAACGTTCTAAAATTCATTGCCTTCTCAATTAATCAATCATCATCATTCATGGCCGAATAAATTTTGTCTTTTGGACTTTAATTTAAAAAAAAAAAAAAAAACTCCCTGAGGTCTTTTGAACCTGACCTCCTCCTAATATTACTAAAGATCTTAAAAAATTTTATTGTCAAGGCTTCAGAAAATTTTTTGAGGGAGATCTCCCAAACCCCACTCCTCTAACAGTATTTAAAATCGCCTATGATTGCGTTAATTGAATTTCAATTTTGAGAATTTTTCAGGGGAGGACTTCGAATCTCTCCACCCATTAACATTAGCTTATCAAATATCTTCTAAACCAGCGTTTTCTACAGATTGGAAATTTTTCGAGAGAATGCTCCTCTCTCTCTCTCTCTCTCTCGCCAACATCACCGAAAAACGTCTTAAATCTCGTTTTTAGTGCTTCAATTTCGAAACATTACTGTGCGTGAGCCCCTTCAATACCCCCCCCCTCCTCCTTCAGTGAAGTAAGTTCGGTAAAGCTTAAATTACGTTTTCGGAGCTTTAGTTTCAAGAAACTGGTGGTGCACTCCATTTTAACAAAAAAGTCAACAACCACATTTTAAAGCTTTCATTTTCAAAAACTTTTGGAAGGATGGCGTTCGCATCTCTATTCTCCTTAATATCACTATAAATAGTCTAAAACTGCATTTTTCGAACTGCAATTTTCAAATTCCCTCCCCCCCTTTACCTGTCGCAATCAGAAATAATTCAAAATTACGTGCTTGGAGTTTGAAGAAGTTTGAAAATTTATCAGGGGATGACTTCGAGTCTCTTCCTCCTGTAACATCACCATAGATCGTCTAAATCCGAGTTTTTCAACTAAAAATTTGAAAAATTGCCGGGGGAGAACCCCCGGACCGCCTCTCATAATCAAATATAACGTACGATTGTGTTGTGGGAACCAAAATTTCTGTAAAAATTATTGGATATATTGGACCTCCTGTCTACTTACTTCCTCTCCAACTTAAAATATATTCTAAAGCTGCGTTTTTATATCTTCAATTTCGAAAAAATTCCAGGAAGTAGAACTTCGACACCCCCTATTTCTGATTGAATATTCTCCTTACAATTAAATTTATATTGCTTGTATTAAGGTCCAGTAAAATGACTATCCCTGCTAAACCAGAAGCTAAATCTCTCTCTCTGCATATTGGAACATGCGTTTTAAACAATTAAGGGGCAGCCAAATGTGTACCCCCCCTCCCAGTTTTTTGACCTAGCGACGGCCCTGATCAAGATCTATCAAAACTGCGCTTTTACGTAAAGCTACAGGTTCGAAAATTTAAGTGGAGCGCCACTTTCGTCAACATTATTAAATATCGTCTTAAATTTCATTTTAGGGCTTCAATTTCGAGAAAATTCCGGGAGAGCTTCCAAAAACTCTTTTTCTTAACGTCACAAAGGTCGGCTACAATTGTAATATTAGAGGATCAATTTCAGAAAACTGCCTGTCCCCTAACCATAGATAGTCTAAAATATGGTTTTAAAGACTTTTATCACGAAAATTTTCCGGGGGCGAGCCCCCGAATCTCTTTTTTCCCTAACATTACCACAGATAGTCAAAAACTGCGTTTTTAGAACTACAATTTTGAAAACTTATCAGAGGAGAGCCCCGGAACCTGCCTTTCTCCCTAACACAACGGTAGACTATTTACAATTGCGTTTTTGAAGTTTCAATATTGAAAAATTACTGGAAAGAGGCCATCAAACCTTTTATCCACCAAACATCACCAGAGATCGTCTAAAACTGGTTTTAAAAATACATTTTCTAAAATTTTTCGGGGGAGACCCTCCCCCCGTACTCTCTAGCTAACTGACTATTATATTTCTGTTTCAAGGTTCATATTACATACATTTAATAATCACTCCATCCCTAAACAGAAAGTTGAATCCATTCTCCCTGTAATTATTCATACCTTTGAAAAAAAAAAAAAAGGTGCAGAAACTCAGGGGTCTCCAAAACTTGTTTACTCAAGGTCCACGTTGCAAATTTTGGGAAGGCAAGGCGGAACAATCCAACAATATTTAAGTTCAAATGGTATTTGTTAGTGCTAACCCCCCCCCCCCCCCGAAATTCGACTGGAAATTAGATACTTTCAAAATTTATGTTTAACCCGATTCGAAAGCGAGAAATTTTTTTTTTTGGGGGGGGGGGAATTTGCGCCATTGAGCTTGGGGGGGATGGGCACCCCTGCAACAACAATTTGTGTTACGTTGCGTTCAAGAGCACCGGAAGCTCTATCCTGACTGTAAAAAGCAAAAATTGAAATACAAATTTGTACAGTAATGTTTCTTGTACTCTAATATTGTTGTAAATATCTGCTTTAAATAAACTGATGTTGCGTGTAGTAAGGAATTATACAGTTAGCAATCTTTCCACTGTAGTTGCCGTACAGGATTTCAGGTCCAACTTTGACCTCAAGTCGGCAAGGGTTCCCGTAATTTTATTGCAATAAAACTTTTTTCTCATGTTTCTTAGGTGAAATGGAAAAAATTTGGAGGGTATGCGTATTCGATTTCACAATATTTTTTTTCGGCATTATATCTTGGGACACCCTAATGAGGATGTTTGTAGCTATGTGAAACTGTAATAGCTTTGATAAGCATGGATTCTAGTATGGTAGAAACTACTCAACCAGTAGACAACCAATGCGGAATCCAAGGAAGGGAAAGATTGCGCATCGAGTTGCCTACCAAGTGGTAGTGCCTGATTACTGAATAGGCCATGGCCTAGGGTCCCTACTTTTTAGAGGCCCTCAACTTGCTAAAATTGTAACTTTTGACTACAGGGGCCACAAAGAACTGGTTCGTCTAGAACCTTCCAATATCTGAATGGGCCCTGCCAGGTGGTCCATAATTGGGGGGGGGGGGCAACCTACTGTGCTAGCTGTAGCATGCTAAATTCCTACCGCTCCCTCCCCTGGTCACAGACTAGGTCGCGTGTCTAGACCTTAGGTCTAGAATATGGCTTGTGGTTGGTAAGATAAGCAGACGAAAGAAGCACCGAATCAGGTTTGATAACCGAATCCACATTGCTTATGTCACACATTGTATTGAGCAGGAAAAGCAGCGTCCAAGCTGAATTTGGGATAGTAAGTAGTAATTAAATTATTTATCACTGCTCATAATAAAAGTTTAAAACTTTCAAGATCTTATACAGTGCGCCTCAGAGCGAAATAATTGCTCTGTACTCGCGACATATAAAATATTTAGAATACTTCTGCACCCTTTGCCAGAAGCGAAAATTAGTTCGTTAATAAATTATTTTTATCTCATTTTCGCATTACTTCAAGAAATATAGCCTATTAAGTCTAAAATAGATGCCGAACCCTGACTTCTATATCAGCGATTCTTTTGACAGATATTAGACTAGAAATGGTGAGGTGATAAATGGAAGACGAAAAATCGAATTATTGGTCGAAATATATTCTTCATTGGACATATTGAAAGTTTTTGGGCAGAAAGGAAAATTTTTAAATTTCAAACTCCAAATACCAGCAGTAAAGTACCGTAAAAGTAGTGTTTACTAGTTACCGTTAATAACAAGCATTATTTTGCAGGTTCTGGAACCAAAATGGCTTGAATTACTTTGATAAATCAACAAACTTCGGGGAAGAGGGTTAAGAAGTTGTAACCCAGCTTTAATCAAACTGCTTTATTTTATGTTTTTTCTCCCTAACGTTAGAGAGAACTTAAACAGTAAATTGCTGAAACTGCAGTTTAACTCGGAGATGAGAGCTTGGTTTTATGCAGTACACCTTAGTCGTATGAAATTACAAAATTTCTTAATCTAGCGTTGCTTCCAAGAATGGTTGGTTAGACTTTTTTTAATAGAGTAAATTACGGCAAACGAAAACTTCTCTCACCTCTGAAACCAATTTACGCAAATACAAATCCATAAAAAAACTTCTTTAAGTATCCGAAATATGTATTTCTATGTACTTAAAAAAGTAACATCGAAGAAATTGTGAAAGGATGTCTGGCGTGCCTTGCCTTCACACGAGCTTTATTTTTTAACTTTTTTTTTCGTTCAAAAACTGCTTTGAATTTTTTGCATGCTATGTATTCCTCAACTTGTATAAAATAGTAATGATATGCTTTCGTAATTTAGCTGATTTTTGTCAACCTTTCACAATGCCTTGTCCCATTGTGCCCTTACATAAGGCACAGTGGAAAGGTATGGACACATCTGTCTGCTGATGAATGGTTATGCTTTCTTTCCATTAAATCAGAAAATCAAACAATACTATTCCAGAAACGAGTAGCCATTTTATGCAATTTAAACTTAAAAACACGTCACTTTGAATTCCTTGACCTGGCGTTTTATAAATTATGGTTCGATTAACTTAATTCTTTCCCGACAAATTTTAGAGCTCCGTCAAAGTTTGAAATTAATCAGACATTACATTAATTGCATATTTGTTACTGTGCCAATCGAGGAATTATCTGTAATTATGTTTGTCACTTTTTCAATGTATTGAAGGTTTTTACTTCCTTTTACAAATATTGTATTCGCGAAAAAATTTTCACTCAAAAATCGATCTTAATTTCCATTTTACTCACCCCCGAATGAACATTGAGTTTTTTTTTCCCTACTCGACCACACGAGGATAAGTGCCTAAGAATGTATAGACACGCGAAATATCCATAATGATGATTCCCGAGTTAATTACAAAGAATTTTCTCGTGACGTCTGTATGTATGTCGCATTACTCAAGAACGGTAAGTCCTAGAAAGTTGAAATTTGGTACGTAGACTCCTAGTGGGGTCTAGTTGTGCACCTCCCTTTTTGGTTGCATTCGGGTGTTTCTAAAGGGGTCTTTTGCACCTTTTTTGGGGGAAATCATTGTTCATTTCGATGCAAATTCAAGTGGTGTTATAATTTTGCAGACATGGCGATATATCGCCACTCTTTTGGTCGCCAAGTTTTGTTGCCAACTTGGCGACAGATTTGGCATTTTTTTTTTAAATCTGGTTTTAATGTGGCCACTGTTGGTGATATTTAGAAAGTAAACTATTGAATCACATTAAAAATGCCAATAATGGGGAAATGACATTGAATTGGAGTAAAAGGAAGTCATGTGATGCACACATCAGCTCGTTTAATATCGTACCTCGGCAAAAAAAGTAGCACAAAAAAGAAAAAACAGCTTGAGAAAAATCAACGTCTTACGCACTATTAGTTTTAAGCAATTTAGTTTCAGATAATACAATAGGTGCAAAAAATTATAATGTGATGGTTACTGGTCAGTTTTTGTTGCCTAAATTACTAATGCATACTTAAATTTCGAACATTTTCTTTCTAAATCATGAAATGTTAATGATGTGTCATTATTGATTATATAGATTTCACGCCACCACGCACCAGTTGTGTAGGTTAACTTTGTGGTAGTTTTTTACTGAGAAAGAGTATTAAATTTAAATTTTAAATCCATAGCAAGTACGTTTTCCCCAAATGTCCCCGTATGAGACTCAAGATTTGAAAATTATGTGGGGAAAAAACTATTTCACGCTCAGTCTTTTTATTTCAGTTGTATTCAACAACATTATCGGCATAAATTTAACACGTTTGGTCTTGGGATTGAAAAGTTGAGGTGGCAGTGTATCCGAGGATTCGAACTGTTGGGCCATTCCACGAAAAAGTCGACCTTTTGTCCCGCACGTGACGGTTCATATATTTCTTTAAAAAGTAGTAATTTTAAAGGATAATGAAATTTTTTGCTTAAGAAATCATATACACAAGTTTGTAATTTGTTAAGTAGAAAAAATTCATTCATTAATATTTTAAAGTATTATTTTTGACGAAATGTACGAGCGAGACAAAGAGACCTTTTTCCGTGGAATGTCCCTTTTCCTATTTTGAAAATATGCTTGAAAATTTAAAATTTTAGTTGTTGCTGGTGGCTGATTGACAGTTAAATAGTTTAGTAGCCTTTTTTTAAAAATTATTTTATCATTAGCAGCAACTTTATCCAATCTTTTTAAAATGAAAATATTGGCATGGGAGACCCAACCACAATGTTATACGTATCAATATTTATAAAATTGAAATAATTGAAATTTAATAATGTTTCAACTATCAATTTTCGTAAGAATAATTAAAAAAAAAGGTATGTATGAGTTTCTCATTCGTCCGCGATGTGGAATGCCATGACTTGGAATATCCGAAATGGGGGTCGTTTTCACACCACAATAACCAAGTGCTAATAAATAAAAATCCCTCCCCCCTCCAAAAAAAAAAAAAAAAAAAAACTATGAAGTAATCATTTTTGGCCGGTAGGTTTTTTGAAAATGATCGGTTGAGTATTTTATTTACAGTAGACCCTCGTTTTACGCGGGTTTATTTTACGCGGTTTCAATTATACGCGATTTAAGATTTGGCACCTTTATTTTATTTTACGCGGATGAGTTTCGGTTTTACGCGGATGCGGCAATGCAAACAGATAAAAACTTCCCTTCTTTCAAAATTCAAACTCCTAAAGATCGCAAATTACGCGTAATCACCTGCATTTTGGCGTGCTAATAATCGAGCTTGGGCCACTGGAGATATTTTGTGCTATCGGTTAAAGAGCTCTTCCCAGAAGTAAAGTTATTAAACTCACACAGTTCAGAACTCAGTGGAAGAAGAGCTTTCAGGAGTGACAAAGAAAGCCAAAACCAACGAGGATACCGACGTCGGCGACGCACAACCAAAAACGTTCACATTGAAAATTTTGAGCCCTTCCTAGACGATAGAAATAATCTTTCTGATTTGTTGGTGAAGGAAGATTTTATCATGGGAATGGCGCAAGTGATCACGGATTCATTAATGCTCTGCAAAGAATTACAGAGAAAAATTCCTAATGACTGCCAAATGACTATCATAGACAGATCCTCTTTATCAACAGAACACGAAATTACTTTTATAAGTACACATTAAAGTTATTAAACAATTAGCCATCCTTAGAATGAAGTATTTTGTTATCTACGGAACGAAACCCCTATTTTAACACTAGTATTAGGTCTCAATTTACGCGGCATTTCCGTGGAACGTAACCCCCGCGTAAAACGAGGGTCTACCATAGTCGCAAAAAGACCTTTAATAGCCGGGTTGTGGGGGATAATATTCAGGTATATATTCGGAAAGCAAGTTGATCTTTTGTAAGTGATGTTCCTACTGATCAAAATAAAATAATAATGGTTAGAAAAAAAAAGATTTTTTTTTAAATTAAAAGATGAACTTGAAAATTGTTAGTTTGATAGATTGCTGAAAGATCATGAATAAATGCAAAATCCCCATCTGTGTCGAAACTTGCTACAAATTTACTTTAACCTCTTTCCATATTTTTTGGGGCAAAATAACAAATTTTCAGCCTTTTTTTTTCAAGTGAAATGCATGCAATTGAACGAGTTTTCTTTTTCTTTTCGCTGTCACAAAAAATTTTCGAACCTGTGAAGTATTATGGCACAAACCGCATGTTCATAGGAAAATTAAGGCAGTAAGAAGCAAATGGAGGTAAGTGGATATTTTCAAGTTTTGAATAAAACGTGTTTAAAGAAAAACTTCTTAGGTAAGGCTTCCACTTACATCCCTTTGCCTCTCACTGCCTCAATTTGTTGCTTTTCGATGAGTTTTCAAAGTGTGTCAAGAACTTTTCGGACACTGTAGGCATGTAAAAGGCAGTAACTGCAAATTTTTCGTTTTATTGCATTTTTATCATCTATTGTACGTTAGCTTTATTGTATACTAGTGGTACCCGCACGGCTTTGCCCGTAGAAGAAAATTAAAAGGTCATTTGGTTCGCCTGTATATTTACAAATAATGGATGATGAATTTCTCGCCAATTTGCTATGCTTACCCATCTTCCGGTTCCAAGTTATGATAACTTGGCAATTTATTCGTCCATCTTATGATAATTTTACTTGGGAAAATGTTCTTGAAATTGGAATAGAAAAAGAACAAAATCGAATTTTCGAGAAATCGCTTCGAGGAGCACACCTCCATGCTACAAACTAACTTTGTGCCTAATTTCACGAAAATCGGCTGAACGGTTACAGAGGCGCTATGCGCGTCACAGAGATCCAGACATCGTCCAGACAGAGAGACTTACAGCTTTATTATCTTGATCTTTACTAATAATATACAGTAGAACCTCCCTTAAGGGACACCTCCGAATAAGGGACACCTCTATTTAAGGGACATTTTTTCTGGTCCCAGTCCCTTTGAATAGGGGCTTCCATGTATTTGCCTCTAAATAAGGGACATTCTATATAAGGGACAGCCGTAGCGAAATAAAAATAACAAAAAATTATGTACAAGTGCCTAAGAAAGAGTGAATTTATTGGAATTCAAGTTTCACTTTTCCTTTAAAAATTGAGGAGAGTTGAACATTAACATATGTTGAAGAAAGAAGTATTGTACATTGTAAAAACCTTGCTGAAAGTTACATGCATCATTTGCCCACCCAAATATTTATTCAAGTAGGCTCAGGGCAAAAGGAGAGGGCACAGAAGCTGACTAGTTTTTATATAAAAATTGAAATGTGAATACTAAGTGTAATTCACAATGTCTTGCATTGTTAATTACATGACATGAAGCAAATTCGTGCAATGAATTACTCCAAAATAATTGCTTAATGGGGAAAAACTTTGGACTTACCAAATTTTTGACTCAATTATAATTTATAAAATAATAAAAAGATTTAAAAAATCATTAAGTGTGAATTTGATTTAGTTGTGCATGAAAAATGAAAAGTATTGAATCTTAAGTGTTAATAGTGTTTGTAAGTTTATAACAAAAGTATACTGAGTAAACACACTGCATGTATAAACTAAAATACCTCTGAAAAAGGGACACCTCTATTTAAGGGACATAATGTCGGGTCCCATTAGTGTCCCTTATTGAGAGGTTCTACTGTAGCTGAAAGTCTCTCTGTCCGGAGGATGTCTGTAGGATGTCTGGATCTCTGTGACGCGCAAAACGCCTAGACCGTTCGTCCGATTTTCGTGAAATTTGGCACAAAGTTAGTTTATAGCATGAGGGTGTGCATCTCGAAGTGATTTTTCAAAAATTCGACGTGGTTCTTTTTCTATTCCAATTTTAAGAACAAATTATCATAAGATGGACGAGTAAATTACGAAATTATCATAGCGTGGAACCGTAACATGGGTACAAGCCAATTGGCGAGAAAATTCACCATACATTATTTGTAAATATACAGGTGAACCAAAATACCTTTTAATTTATCTATTACGGGCAAAGCCGTGCGGGTACCACTAGTTAGTAATAAAGAGTAAAGAAGCTTGCTTATTTGGTTTCCGCTGAAAAAAAAAGCGAGAAAGAACGTCCGATTCCAACATTTCCCTATTGTTAGTATTGAATCCAACACACAATTCTTCAAATATCTCGAAAACTCATTTCTGCACATACTGCAGTTTACCTGCCTACGGCAGAATTAACCTTAATAACCATACATCGACATTAAACTTAATCAAGTTTAATTGTATTTCCTTTTAAAGTGAAACATTTTAGCATTACAATACCGGCATAAAATAAAAAACAAAAAATTTGCACTTACGGTGGCATTGAATGGGATGCAATATATGTTGCACGTATTTGATGCCTTTAATGTTAGACAATAAGTCAATTGCTTTTTTGTAACTTAATTGTTTTAGAACAGACCAATTCTCTATTTTTCTACCATTTGAATGATCTTTCCCATTTCGAATTCCTTACCTTCTCCAAAGTGCTGTCGTTTTTATTCTAAGGGTACATTTATATCGAAATTTATTGTCACAGCACCAAACAGGACAAGGTGCCTGTTGACTCAATACACCAAAGACCTCCCTAAGGTTTACAGGATAATGCGACAGTCGGGGGAAAAAAGCATTTCAATTCGGAGACCTAAAGAGTAAAATTGGCCAACAGGCTGATTGCTTTGGTCCTGCATTTACATGGTCTCGCTAACGCTAAACAACACCTTCTACAAAAATACTGGTTTTGGGTTAATGTACTCTATAAACATAGCTTAATTTGCAGGGAAGCTCTCAGGAGCCGAGCTCCTGCACTTCTTATGAATTCAAGTTTATATGAATTTTTACTTATTGGACGGAGTTCAGACTATTTACACAGAAAATTAGGTTCTAAAGACAATAGAGCCCACTTAATTCTTTAGCTGGATATTATGTCCTGTCTATAAGTACATGAAAAATTAAGTACTATTAAAAGCAGGGCGCAGGGTCTGATTACCGCACAGGTCTACTAGGCTTGGGGCCCCATCTTCCTAAGGGGTCCCAAATTACATTAAGAACTATGCTAGCATTACAACTATATGAAAAATACACGCATTTAAAAAAAAAATGGCTTGTTAATTGGAAAAAACTTTCTTAAAGGGGAATTTTTATCCATTCAGCCAGTAACGAATTTACTTCGTCACATTTATGAGGGGCCTCAAAGGGGATTTATGATGCACATGATAAATAACTTATACATATAGTTCGTGATAGACAAAGAGGCCTCCAAAAGTACATTCCGACGGGCCCTATACCTGCAAATCAACTACTGCAGAGTCTTCAGGGGGCCTCCAAATTAATGTGGACTTAGGGCCTCACTTTTAGTTAGTCGGACCCTGAGCAGGGGCAGATACGAGAGGACGGTCATGGGGGGTAATTACCCCCCCCCCCTAAACCTTAGACAAAAGTATCTGTCCACATTATGTTCAAGAATGTATGAACAAAATCTAAACGATTTCAGTAGTATTTTCTATTTATTAATTATTTTTGAAAGTATATATTTGAAATACTACTTTTTTTCCATTGCTGACGAATGTAGTTTGTAATGTTTATTCTTGTTAGGGGCCATATTCCTCGCCGATTTGGTGCTTTTTATCAGTCCACATTATGTTCAAACATGTATGAGCAAAATATAAACGATTTCAGTAGTATTTTCCATTTATTAATTATTTTTGAAAGTATAAATTTGAAATACTACTTTTTCCATTGCTTATGAATGTAATGGCCATATTCCTCGCCGATTTGGTGCTTTTTATCAATACCTAAGCCAGTTTTAAAAAAATTTCGCAACCAAGACCGTGAATTCGTTTAAGGGGGGGGCGGTATTCTTCAGCATGACCCCCCCCCCCTAAAATGTTGTGTATTCGCCTCCAATTTAAGGTCAGATAGTAAAACTGAGATTCTAACCGCGTATCTCATTAAACTTTATAAACATTTGTCCATTATGTTTAGAACTATGAAATTAAATGTACATCAAAAGAGGATTTTTGAGCTCTTTTTGAATTTCTAGTTAGTATTTATTAGAAAAAAAGTGACATTGAAGAAATGCAACAATAATCAAATTACGATTTTGATGTAAGAGGCGCGAATTCTTTTCAAAAAGAATGAAAATTATCGTCTCGCAAATCAGATAACATTTTAACGATTTTAAAAGATCATCCAATAAGGTCCCCCAAGAGTTCTACGATTTGCCTTTCTCTTACGATGGACGATTTTCATACATCGAAGTTAGCGATATCATAAAAGATCAACAGTTTCAAATCATCAAAATATTTGATCTACTTACTTTCCGATCCAAAGAATGCGTAGGGATAAAAATTGCCCTTCAGTCGTATTAATTCTAAAATAGATCAAAATCTGCCTGAAAATTTCCTTCATCGCATTTATATACACTAACTCTTGTGGGCAAATAAATGTGAGATGGTCTCCATTGACGCATGCGTAAACAGTCTATTTCTGTGACGGAATTTTCTTTACACTTTTCGTATAGTCGTTCGAAATGTTACTTTAACTGGAATGTTTTAAAACTACTTGTTTTCATTTTTTAAAAACTGTTCTGCGGCTATGTGGATACCTGAAGCTAAAGGTAAGTTGTTACTTGTGTTAGTGCATAGTTTAGAAAGATCATTTATTGTGAAGTTCGATGCTAATCGAAAAATACATAATTATGCAGTCCGTATTTGACTGCATTGAATGTCTATGCTTCACGATTTAACAATATATCCTTGATTTAACGATAAATTTTTCCAATCCCTTGACAATCGGTAAATCGGGGTTACACTAATTATAATTAACTATACATATTCCGGTAGTTTTAAAATCAATTTTAATGTTTTTACATATAAAAATTATCCGGAATACTGCAAATTAAAACATACGTCCGCGTCTAAGTATCGTCAGTTGTCGGCTTAAATTCTGGACACTAATAAGAAAAGCAATCGCACCGAGAGTTGATGAGCAGGGGTGTCAGATGCGCGCTAGATTAATTACGTTAGGGATTCCCTGATACAAGACTTTACCGAAAGATTTTTAGGATTTGATGCTTACATCTCTGCAATGAAACTGTATTTGAATCACATTCAGGGTTGGCTTTTTGCCGGCAGAAACTGGTTTTTGCCCTGCCAGTGGCAGAAACTGGTTATAACCGGTAAAAACCGGCAGAAACTGACAAAAACTAGAAAACGTTTTTAATAGCTCTAGTAATTACTTAATGACAGGCAATTAAGTAAAATGAAAAATATAACTCCATTTCGTCATTGCAAAAACTTAATATAATAGTTATTTAATAATTAGTGTGAAAATATGATAAATAACAAGACTGACATTTCCAAAGCAAAGTAAAACTTATCATAGTTGAAATTGCTATGTGTTAGAAAGTTTAGCCTTGTAATGTTGTAAGTAACAAATTTTTCAGTTTGTTGTTTATAATTATTTTGTTTGCATTTAGTATAAAGTGTAATATAAAACAAATCTGTATTTATTTAAATATCAAATATTTAAATAAATACAGATTTGTTTTATTTCATTAAACTCTAAAATTCAAGAACTTGTCATTTTACACTTAATATAACTGAATAAAGCTATTCTCAAAGAGCTTAATGAAGCAGTTACTGATAATCATTTACTCGCCTATATGCTCCATCCAAAGTATTTGGGAGTAAATTTGTCATGTAATCAAGAAGAAAGTGCCCGCACTTTGCTCACAAATATTAACCCTGATTATGTACCTTATACCATTGCTTTACAAAACAAATCGGCCCCTTTTCCCAAAACCTATTTTTCCAATCACGTTGTAACAACTACTCCAAATACCGCATGGTGGTCCAGTTTGAAAAAATGTGCTATAGCTGAAAGTTTTGTGAATCTTGCTTGTTCTTTGAGGATAATGCCAGCTAGTTCTGCTGGGATTGAAAGAATCTTCTCAAATTTCTCTGTTGTGCACAACAAATTGGGAAATTGGTTAGGTTAAGAAACAGCGTCAAAACTTTTATTTTGTTACAGGCTGCTGCAGTGTGAAAACAATGTAAAATTTGATTTTGAATGGGGATAGTGTTGTAAATAAATTGTATTTGGGTTAATATTTAATTATATTTCTTATACATTTTCTATTGTATGTCAGGAATTGCATTTATGTCATTTTTTGAGTTTCTGCCAGTTTCTGCCATAAATGTGGCAGAAAGCGGTTTTTGCCATGCCGGTTTTAACCGGTTTCTACCAGTGGTTTTTACCGCCTCGACAGAAACCTGCCAACCCTGATCACATTTAGTAGATATGCCCGAGGCAGTGGCTTTGTGAGAAATTTTTCACGGGAGAGTGGAAGGGGTTTTATGAAGTTTTTCGAAATTAAAGAATGAAAAGGGTCATTTTAGGCTCTTGCAAGTGTATTCATACATATAATTTTGTTACTTCATAGATTCCCCCCCCCATTCACTGGGGGGGGGGGTATGACGCCTATCCCCCTCTTGGTTACGCCACTGATCCGAGGGTCTTACGGAATTACAAATTGTCATTTGAGTTATGGGAAGATATTATAGTCAAGTGCCCATACTTGGGATAGTTTTGAACTTTTACCTTCAGTAGCATATTAATCATATGTTTTCCATTCGAGCGAAGTATTCTATTTTTAGGATGTGCCTCAGTACTTTTCCCCAGGAGAAGGTATAGATGTGTAGATCAAGGGTGCAAGTGGACTTAAGTAAAATTATCTGAAGAAATTATCTGAAGACAGTGTGAAATTTTCGGAAGCTCGATCCCCCCCCCCCCCCCATTTTCCGTAAAAGTTCTACAAATATGCATGCAAAAATCATTGAAAAAAACAGCATTTAAAATTTTTTTAGATATAATTTTTCAGTTTTAGAATGTTGACTGACCAAAATAGTCAGAAACGGCAACCCAAAGTTTTCGGATATGTCGGATCACAAATACTCCTGGTGTAGGTATGTTCCTTTTAATAAAAAAAAAAAAAAAAAAATCACTGTCCCAAGTTAGGGATCCTCTTCCATTACTTGCGACACTTATAATTTATGCAGCAATAGATAATAGTTTGTGACACCAATTCACATTTTAAATTAGTTTATTTTACAACTCAATAAAGATAAAATATCATTTGATATTTATAATATAATCCTGTAAACGTTCAAAGATTTCAAAATGCATATTTGCCCCTGAAAATATCGAAAGTCTCCGCAGCCTTCTTAATTCTTTTGAATCTAATATTTCCGTGTTTCCCCATACATTTGGAAGCGTAAAAGCAATAGCTGAAACTAAATAAATCTTAATGCAGCTGATCTTTAGCTCTTCATATCCCCCATTTTACATCTTTTCACATTCATTTTCGTTCCTTCATAATACGTGAAATTCACAACAAATAAAGTAGTCTCATTTATACTATGAGACTCATTTTCATAAGTAGAACTACCCAGTGTAATATTTTGGGAAAATGTCCTCTGCTCATCAATAGATTCAATTTTTTTAACAATGACAACTTTTCTGTCATGTTATGACACATTTGGGTCATTCCATGTCAAGTGATCCAAAGTTTTTTCAATCACCTTTTTGTATTTCTTTGAAATTTGGCTCATCAATTGTACCCTTTAAGGTAATCAAAAGTCCAAAATTTTAGATTTTTATCTCTGTTATTTTTTTATTTATAACATTTTGATTTTTCGAAAAACCCTCTTTTTTTTTCATGGATGCTTGATCATAAAATGGACGATAACTCAGCACCAAATATAGATAGAAAGATTTTGTAAAAAGCATTTTAAAGTACATTACTTGCTGTTTAATAAGATGTGCAACATAACTAATTTCAGAAACATTTTAATTTAAAAAAATGAAATTTAAATTTTAAATTTAAACTTCTCAGAAAAAGGAAAAATGAATTTTTTATAAAAAATTCTCAAAAATTTGTGTGTATTTTATCTTCATTTCTGAAAAGTTTCAAGTTGGAATCTAAATGGGATCATATTTTTATGAATTTTTAAATAAAATTTGACTTATGAAATAATGACATTTTTCATATTCTAGCTAGTTAAATATGGGCTTCACTTACTGGGGATGGTCTAGTAAGTAGTATTTGATCATGACTATTCTTGACATGAGCTGACATGAATTTGTAGATTAGTACCCCCCCCCCCCCTTCCGCCACACAACAACTTTTTTTTTTCAAAACTCTATTTAAAAAAAATAAAAATAAAATAAGCTGGCACGTAAGAGTTATAATCATAATAAACTGGGACGCATGCTGCTAAACATCAGTAGTGATTAAGTCTTATAAATGGGGGGGGGGGCGTAAAAACTAAAAGTCAGAAAAACTTTAACAGACAAATTGAACCACTCATTTGCAGCTTTTTTTTTTTCTTTCGGAAAGTGAGACGGTAGGGGGGACAATCTGGCGGGGGGATGGGGCAATCTGGAATGAAGCTTAACAGCATGGAAGGTTATGCTCAAGCTAGCAAAATTTGTTTGACCTATAACTGTTTTTAATATATGTATAAATAGATCTCGCTGCATTGCTCTCCTTTACAACTGAAATTAAAAAGAAAACTAGCATTAAAGAAAAGAAAAAAAAAACAGCTGCACTCCAAATGTTGTAGAAAGACAGTTTTATGCGGACAGACATGATCTGATACTTAGATTTATTTTTAGTTCAGTATGAAAAGAATGGAACAACACGGGGGGAAAGACTCCTATTTTGCTATGATCTTTGGGCAAACTATGTCTTTCCACTCTCCAAAATTGAAAGTTGGTGCAGGGGTGGGGGATGAAATAAATCATAACTTTCCTAATCAGATAGTGAATTAATCAAGTTCACTTTGAGAAGTTCGGATTGAAAAAGAAACACTTGGTCTGAAAAAGAAAAAAAGAAAGAAAAGAAAAAAAAACATCAGGTGAGGCGTGATACTAGTATAGTGTTAATCGTATGTGTGGGAGGGAGGTGGGGGTAATGTACTTCATCTTGCTTTAAAGAAGAACATTTGCCAGCTTTTAATATGTTTTCTATTCATTTTGTTTTATTTTATTTGTTTATTTTTTTATTTTTTTACATTTTGAAAATAGTTTTGAAAAAAAAATAATAAAAGTGGTGCGGGGGGGGGGGGGTTCTTGCTTTAAGGAAGAACATTTACCAACTTTTAATAAGTTTACTATTCACTTTAGATTTTTATTTCTTATTATTATTATCATTATTATTTTTTACATTTTGAAAAGTTTTGAAAAATAAAAAAGATTAAAAGTGGGGGGGGGGGAGGGGGGGGGCACCAATCTACAAATTCAGGTCAGCTCATTTCAAGCATAGTCATGATCAATTACTACTTACAAGACCATCCCCAGTAAGAAAATCACATATTTAACTAGCGAGAATAGTGAAAAATGTCATTATTTCATAAGTCAAATTCTATTTGAAAACTCATAAAAATATGATCCCATTGAGATCCCAACTTAAAACTTTGCACAAATAAACATAAAACACACACAGTTTTTTGAGATTTTTTTTATAAATTCATTATACCTTTTCTAAGAAATTTAAATTTTATTTTTTAAATATTAAATTTTTTCTGAAATTAGTCCTGTTGCATATCCCATTAAACAGCAACTAATGTGCTTTAAAATGTTTTTTACCAAATCTTTCTATCTATATTTGGTGCTGAGTTATCGTTCATTTTATTTTCAAGCATCCGTGAAAAAAAGAGGGTTTTTCGAAAAATCAAAGTGTCATAAATAAAAAAATACTAGAGTTAAAAATCTAAAAATTTGAAATTTTGATTACCTCGAAGCGTACAATCGATAAGCCGAATTTCAAAGAAATTTGGCAATGAAAAAAAGATTAGTTCAAAAATCTACCACCAGGATAGAAAATGGCATATGAATCAAATATGTGTCACAAAATCGATTTTATTTACAGAATTTGTTCAATGTGCATTCCTTCTGCGTCAATCACGTGTTCAAAACGTGTTATAGCGTGAGCCACAGTTGCACGAAGGGTTTCTTTCTCAGTAGCTTCCACGCTCTCTTCTGGAATCCTTTTCCGTTCTCTTCCTGATCGCATGTCCAACTCACCAATCAGTTCGAATTTATTTATCATCTCTTTCAAGGATTGCCTTGACATGGGCCCTTTCCATCCGTATGCCTTTCAACCTTCGATATTCACGCAGTGCGGCTTTAAGATTACTAATCTTCTGATAGAAGACCTTGATCAGTAAGGCTCGCTCTTTCTTTTCCAAAGTCATCGTGATGAAGATGAGCGGTCTTCAGCAGTTTTATAGCTCATTTAATTTGCATAATGCAGCGGTGGTTATTGCCGGATGTTTTACGTGTGTAAGAGCGCCCCTATCGTCATTTTTTGAACTATTTTTTTATTGCATAATCCTGCTCCCCATGGTCTATATAATCTATATTCCAAGTTTCATCGAAATTCGATGTGTAGAACGGTTACTAGAGGGGTCTAAACAAGGTAACTTAAATTGTAACCACCCTGTTCTTCCAACTGCAAAAATTTTCAAAATCAGATACAGAGTTAATTTATTGTAAGCTCGAAGCAAAAATAAAAATGAGTTAAAAAATACAAAATTTCACTTTTTAAACGCGCTCTAGGTCCCCTGACTAATATATAGAGAAATAATCTTCATTAAAAACTATTACTGACACAAAAAACTTGACATTTGTGCGGCCAAAACTCAAGGAGATATTCCAGTTCAAAGTTTTAAGGGTCCATATTGAAGATGAGATTAGGACTTATCGTCCTTTCAGAGGAATGACAGGTCGTCAAAGTAAGAAAAAAAGGATTTACATTTTTCATTACTATTCAAAAATAAATGCAAATGTTATGCCCTGGTACTCAAAAACAAACTACAAAACCTCGAACAATTTGAAAAACCACACTCTATGCACACATATAATTTTAAACTCTTGTTAATCGCTATATTTTCCCCCAAAAGGTCTTATTGACAGCGAGTGAAAAGTGGTGTACGTAAGTCAGAAAACGCTGCGTTTCATATCTCGATGAATATTGGTCGTGTTAATTTTAAACTTTTTGTGTTGGAATTATTTTTCAATGGAGATAATTTCCTTAAATAGAAGTTAGGGGACCTGGGGCCGGTATAAAAAGTTAAATTTTATATTTTTTGACTTATTTTAATTTTTACTTCAAACTTTCAATATCTTAACTCTGCACCTGATTTTGAACATTTTTGCAATTGGAAGTAGGGTAGACCGGGGTTAGTTGTTACACGGGGTAAATTGTTACATTCGAATTTAAAAATAACCGCCAAGAGAAACTGACTCTCCTTGCAGTAGATGATAGCACTCACCCATCTGCATTCCCTTACAATCATTGGAGTGCTTGCAGTCAGTAGTATGGAGAGCGCTCAAGAAAAACGGTTTTTTGAGTCTGGAAGTAATTTTTCTTTCCGCTGTTATTTTTCTATTTGTGACGAAGCCGTTGCAGATAAAGAATTTATTTCTATACCACGTGAAAGCCTACACTTTTAGGTAAGTGCTACCATATTTAAAAGTTTTGTACAAAGATATAATATCAGTAATATGTGCCAAGAACTAAAGTGGCGTCGTATGGGGAAAGTTGTTACAATTTTGTTGGGGTTAGTTGTTACAAGTAACAACTTGCCCCATGCAAGTTTTAATTTAGTATTGAGTTTCCTTTTTAAATGTGATATGGCGGGGGACTATAAAATTGAGACGTACAGGGGCAAAACACCTAAAGAAACATACCTGGATTTGGCTAAAGAAGTAATTGCAGGTAGTTCATTACGAAAGGCAGCCGATGAATTTCATGACACTAGAGAGATTCTGCAGATGAAAAATGCTAGTGGTGGTAAGTAGTATTTCTGATCTGTTTTATTGCATGATTTAATTCATATAAAGCACTGTAGTTGGATGATGATAGTAATAATAATAATAATAATAATAATTCTGATCTCTTTCATTCTATGATTTAATTTATTGTTAATATGTATGGTTGAATAAATAATTATAATAATTACAACAATGATAATAATAATAAATAATGTATTATTCGAATGTAGGTCTTTCTGCAACGCTGCAGGCAGTGCAGAAGTGAAGACGGTTCGTAAGCGGAAACTATAGGTCAGCGCCACTTTAACAGATACACCAGTAAAAAATGTTTTGCAAGCCGAAGCTGGGAAACAAAAATCTGTGAAAAGGAAATTGTGTTCTAACAGAGAAGAAATCAACAGACACAAAGACAAAATTAGTGCAAAAAGGTGCGTCCAGACAGTGCGTCCTTCGGATGAAGATGATAAAGACTGGTTCTGCATAGAGTGCTCTAAACCGTACTCAGAATGCAAAAAAAAAAAAAAAAAAAAAAAAAAAAAAAAAACAATTAAACGCTTCAATGTCGTAATTGTGACAAATGGGCACATGACCGATATGCTAAGTTTGATAAATTATATACTTGTAAAAATTGTAATTCGCGCGCGCGCGCGCAAGGACAATGATGATGATAATGATAGTTTATTAGAATAAGTCATTAATGAAGTAAATATGTAAATCCAAAAAGTTTTTAATTTTTAACGTGGTTAAGAATTTTTTAAATGTAACAGAATAAACCAGAAAATGTGTAAAATTCATTTCATTACTATAATATATCACATGTAACAACTAACACCATATACTGGAATAACATGCCCCGTGGTGGGGTAAGGTGTTACAATCTACATCTATTCAAAAAACTTGAAATATTTTGGAGTGGTGGCTTCTAATCATTTTTTAAAAAATATGTTATGAATGTTAAACAATCTAGATGCATTTTAAAGTTTCACGCGTGTAATTAATTGAAATAGTTTAGCGTAAAAAAGATATTGAAAAAAAATTGTAACATCTAACCCTGGTCTCCCCTACACATCTAGGACTAACGGTTGCGAAAATAAAGGTATTTGCAGGTTAAAACGGAACACTCTGTATAGTTTTTTAAGGTTTGTTTTGCAATTCAGAGCCCTTGGTCACGAAAATTGAGATTGACACAACAGGGCTTGGCCCTTATGGCCTGTTGCACCACTTTTTTTTTTTCTTTCCTGTAAAATTATGGATTGAGCTAGTTTTGACACTAAGCGCTTCATTTAGTTTGTATTTTTACTTCCTTTTTACCTGCCAGCACAAACGCCCATATTTCGTGAAGATGTAGTATACTGAAGTAAGCAAAATTTTCACACCTAAGGGGTATGCATTTTAAGCATAGGGTGGCCTTCTATGAAACAAGCTTTCTGCAAAATATATTTAGGAAGTTGATTTTTTCATATGAAGATTCAATTTTAAGTTTTTTATTCTCTTCAAACAGGTATCCTTCCTCCTTCAGAGTCTGCGATATCAGGCAGTCCCAAGATCGAGCCTTTGAAATTCAAAATCAGCGTGGAAAGTGTTTTTACGATGCTAACACCTCTCTACGCTATCGCATTTTACTACTTGCTAATGAGAAAATGGAAGCCATGTTTCGTATACACATTAGCCACTACTGCAGTAGCACTCTACGTATTCTTCATAGATTCTTTATAAGCAAATTGTAACATAAGATTGCACAGATGTTTTCACAACTACTCAATGAATCGGAAATAATTTTAAGGAACATGAATAAGAATCACACAACTTTTAATTTGGCAGAAAATCACGGCAGAAGGACTACACTGAAATTTTTACAACTGTTTAGCGTAGTGAACATGTTCAAAGAAATATTAGTGACAAGAATAACACGTTTCAGGAGAAAACAAAATTCGTGCAGAAATAATTAACAACAACATCAATGGCAATAAAGAGAACTTTGCCACTAATGAGTTGATTATGTTTTCTTATTTATTAATCCCATATGCTTGTACTTTTAAAGAAGTAGGGGAATGTGGGGCAAAGTGAAATAATTAAGATAACTTGATTTTCAAAATAAAACATTAAATAATGTTTTTTAATTCTAAAGAATTTCTACACTGCTTGACAATTGCTAAGGAACAAGTGGCAAGCGAATTTGTACCTCAGACAGCTGATCAATGGAAATAAATTCAAGTTCAGATGGTGTGGCAATCAAAACTCGTTATCTGTATAAAAGACAGACAAAATTCGTACAAAATTCCCGCAGTTTGGTGCTTCACAAAAATAGTGCTGTTTTTTTCTCTGAAATTCTGTTTGGTTCTTGAAATGCTTAAGAGTAAAATATTAGCAAGACATCATTTGAGTACACACGATCGTGGACAAACGGTTGAACGACTGGGAGCAGGTCAAAGTGTCATCACTGTAGCTGCTGCAATGGGTGTATAAAAAAGTCATTTCGCGATTAAAGAAGCCCGCTGAAGGTCAAAATACTTTGTGAAAGCATGCCGGAGGTTTTTTTTTAGGAACACCATATCTTCGGAGGATCGTAGCCCTCGTGGCAAAAAGGAATAGAAATTTCACTCCTGGACAGATAGCTGCAAATTTTGCAACCGCTACCGGTACGCATGTTTCTGCAAGAACCATCTCACGGCGATTAAAATAATGTTGGTTTCTATTCACGGAAGCCCGTACGTTGTATCCCACTTCAACCACGCTAGAGCCGCTATATAGATAGTATATATACGCCGTATATATAGGGGCCTTAAACCACGCCATCGTCGAGAGAGATTACGCTTCTGTAAGGTTGGGATCGTCAAAATTGGTCTAGAGTGATGTTCTCCGACTAATCTCGTTTCAGAGTGACAAGTAATTCTGGTCACCAACTACTGTGTTGAGAGCGTGAAATACGTTATGCACTAAAATTTGTTCGTAAACGTGATCGGTGACGCCCAGACGTGATGGCGTGGGCAGGCATCATGCACAATGGCAGAACACCGAATCACATTTTTGAACAAGGAAGCGTTACGTCACAAAGGTATTGCAGAGAAGTTATACTGGATCACGTTCGTCATTTTAGGGTCTTGCTTAGTCTCACGATTTAAATCCAATTGAACATGCCTGGGATGCTCTTAGCATACATGTTGCGCAAAGAACCGTCCCTCCCAGAACAGTACAAGAACTCAAATCCGCCTTGAGAGAGAAATGAGGAAATATCATCCAAGCACTTCTCGATAGCTTAGTGGGGAGTATGGAAAATAGATGCAGAAAGTGTATTAGTGTCCGTGGTAATCAAATATTATACTAAGGTACTCATGTCTCCATAATTCTGACCCAGATCAATTTTTCGTGGTTGTTTGAAAATCATCTAAGAGGATTTTTTTTAAAAATTTTTACCTCATCGATGCAGTAATTTCAGTACTGTTTTGTACCTATAATTAGAGCTGGATAATGTAGGCCCACGCCGTGCGCGGATACATCCGCTGACGTGCGGATACATCGCCGCAGAGTTGCACGTCGTCCGATAATCGTAAAAGTTCATACTCTTTACTGCTAATTCGTTTTAAATGAATATTGATATTGTTTATTTAGATTGTAAAAATTATTACCAGATAGTATATATATCCGCGCGTTCGGTGGATGTATTCGATGCTGTGCGGATACATTCGCTGCGGGCACATGCATTTCGCGATAATCGTTCAAATTCTTACTTCTATTTTGGTTGAAACTGATATTATTTAATTAATTTGTAAAAGTTATAAATGGATAGTATATACATAAGCGCGTAAGGTGGATACATTCGCTGCTTGCACGCGCACGTCACGATAATCGTTCAAGTTCTTACTCTTCACTTATAATTTGTTTTAAACTAACAATATTTAATTAATTTGTAAAAATTAGTAATAGATAGTATATAAGCAAGCGCGTTAGGTGAATATACTCGCTGCTGTGCGGATACATTCGTTGCGGGCACGCGCATCTCGCGACAATCATTCAAGTTCTCCTTCTTTACTTGTAATTTGTTTAAAATTAATATTGCTAATATAAAAAGTAGTAATCATAGTTAGATAATATATACAGACGCATATACATTCGCTGCTGTAAGAAAATATTTGGTGCTGTGCGGATACATTAATTGCGAACATGCGCATTTCGCCATATAATAATCGCGAGTATTGTTCTAGTTTCCCACCTGTCCTTTTCCCCATCTGTTAAAAAATTATTAAAATGCTAATATTCCCTATGTGGTGATAACTGAGCAATTCTTTTCATATGGTTTAGTATTTCTTTTTTTTCTATTTTGTTTGGCGCTCATATCAAGTCACAAAAGCACCTGTGGCTTCATACGGGGCAGCAAGTTCGCACTTGCCGTATTTTTGGAAGTTTTCACCGCACCCGGCGCCAGCGCCGTGCTTGAAGTTTAACAAACAATGTGAAAGAAAAGTTGTTTCTGTTAGGGTTATTTTTTGAAGATATCTGGAACGCAGTTTAAACAGATTAAATATTTCAAAAACAAATTTCTTAACAACTTACTGGTAGTTAATTACCCTAAATCCGACAACCGCGGACTTCGTCGAATTTCGAATCGCTGACGAAAATTTTGACATTGCGCATGAAAAAAACTTTGAACGAGCGTATTTATGGATGTTTAAAAAAGTTATGAACTTACTTTGAAATAATTACAGGATAAACTCGCTTAATGTTCAACACTTTGGGCCAAACAACGATGCTTAATGCAAGAGATTCGGACTTTACCGCGAAATAAAATTCCTCAAATTTTCCCGATCTATACTCGAAAATTTGGACATTTTTCCGATTTTAGCTCAATCCTTTTTGCTAAAAACTAAAAAAATAAAATACATTCTGTCTTAATTTAAATTTTTCTTCCCGTTAATAAATTAAAGTAGAAGCTAAACTGCGAAAAAAGCGGGACACGCCGATTGTGAATTCATCAAATATTTGCATAGTTAATCGCTTGAGGGGAAAAGCGTGTTTAATAATGCTACCATAAATTCAAAAGGAAATTTTTGTTATTTTTTTATTTAAATTACCTACTTTTAACACAATTCCGATCATTTCGAAGAAAGTTCCAAGCATTTATTTTCCTTCTTTTCAAAATAGTTTATTTTCTGTAAAATGTTGTAGACTGTAAAAAAAAAAAAGAAAAACCATCGTATGTGCCGCACCCGCTGTATCCGCCACATCGGCAATTTATAAGCTTTTTTCTCGTAAGCACCGCGGCGTTTAGGCTCGAACGTTCGGTATAGTTTTGAAATCCTTGTGTGCATTGGGCTATTAAAAGACCAAAGGCAGACGGGGGACTTGCTCCTAGTGGTATTTCTCATCTTCATAAATAATACTCATGCTACTAGATTTATTGCACTTGTTTTTTATGCACTCCTCAACAATTCGAGCTCGGTGAGATCTTGCATTACCATCCATCAGAATGAAGTGATTATCAACAGCACCAGTATATGGGCGGACATATGGATCAAGGATCTCATCCCGATATCTCAGACCAATCAGAGTTCCTCCATTTAGCACATGCAGGTCAGTGTGACCACCAAGCGAGATCCCTGTCCAAACCATGATTCCACCACCTCTATAACTGTGGTTTTTCAACAGTATTGGATTGGCGGTATCGATTGCACTGCTCCCTCCAGATCAGTAGGCGCCCTGATTAATTCTCCAATGTAGATCTGGACTCGTCTGTGAACAGCACAGAAGCCCATTGCTGCTGTGTCCAGGAAACATGCTCTCTTGCCCAGCCTAAGTGGATCCTTCGCTGTGGTCCTTTGAGGAGAACACACACAAGTGGTCATCCTGCATAGTGACCTGCATTGTGAAGACGATTTCGCACCGTAGTAGCAGATTCTTCTTCCTGATGCTACAAAGTGGTCTGCAACGAGCTGCGGCGGTGGTTCTTCTCCTTCGGGCCGAAAGAACTAGAAAACGGTCTTCTGCAGATGTTGTAGCTCGTGGTCGGCTTGGAACAGTCTTCTGGACACAGAATCTTCCGATTGGTATCGATCCTGAGTTGCTGAACAACACTACGAGAAAAATTGAGACGTCTAGCAGCAGCAGCAGCCTGCGACAATCCCATTTCCATCCGTCTAACTACCCTCCACCTTAGCAAATCAGGTAAACGACGTCTCTGAGACATTTTCTAAGCTCTATTGACAATTATCACCGAAACTAGCAACAACAGTTGAAAATCAACACAACTTACACAAAAGTACGAAAGCTTGATATTTGCATATTTTTTCCTCACTCGTAAAAGTCTGCTCTTTTCTATGAAATAAAATTAGTAAGCAGCCTTTTTTTTAATACGTACTTAAAGTTCGTTACTGTCATTCATGCAAACTATGCAGTTCATTGTTACTGCCATTTTTTTTATGGTGAGCTTCGAAAAACATGTTGTACCTTAACTTTTTGTGGCCAATGTATTTTAAAGAGTATACGTAGTAAATCATACTCAAAATCAAAGCTGGAGTTACCTTTTTTAGGATGGAATAACTTAATGTGCGGTCGTCTTTCTTCTTATTATTATTTTTGGGATTGTTGAAGTTGTAAGTTAAATAGTAATTTTCTTTAGTTAAGGTCAAGGAAATGACACGGGAATATTCTTGCACACAGACAGACATAACTAAAACAAATGAAAAATTTTCTTACTTATGTTACCAATACTCTCTAATTAAGTAATGTAATTGTACAATCAGTCAGGGGTGCCCACCTAGGGGGCGGGGGAGGTCATGGCGCAGACTGCGCCATTGAAATTTTTAAGGGGGTTTTTTGAGGGGTATTTTTTACTTTTGGGGGGTGGTGCTTGCTTTTTTGGAAAGGGGGTGCATCCTTGATTTTAGGGGGGTGGGCACCCCTGAATCAGTAGTTAATTAACCAATATTAACTGACGCTCTTGCTTCTTTTTCTAGGTTAAATACAAATTTATGTAACACAAAGTCATTTATACATCAGAAAATGAACTTAGATCAAAGTCTTTGAGCATCCAGTTTGATAACATAGTTTTCTACTCGTAATATGAAACATCATAATGGGCCACATGAATCAGCATCGGGGTTCCCATATGGTCCGTGCGCTGTAGCTTGGATAACAGTGGCAAAGAGCACTCTCGATTGATCAATAATAACAGGCCACATGGACCAGATTCGCTGGCTCTATGATGTGACTTGTGTGAACCGTAGGTTAAGAAAAAACTATTTAAGAATACACTCGATCAAGTCCTTTTACCATAGAAAAAATAATTAAAAAAAAAGGAAAAAAAATGGTTTATCCGTTAAGGACAGAGATGGGCAAACTTTCAAGTAAAGGGCCAGACAAAATAAATTATCGAGGCGGGCCTAAAAAAATTTTTTTTTCGTAAGTGATAAACCTTATTTTTCATTTTTACATCACACATAACTGAAATTACACTGTCATGGGAAGGTAAATGGCAGTTTCGGTAGAAATCAATCTGAGATATTTGAAGAAACGCGTTTTGGTTTCCATATAAAGCACAGGGAAATGTTGAGAATTTGACGCTTTTTTTCGTGCTTTATTTTCACTGGAAACTAAATAAACGAACAATAAAGCTGAAGTACAATAGATGACAAGTATGCAAAAAAAAAAAAAAATTGCAGTTACTACCTCTTACCTGCCCACCGCAGTATATGCTACAATAGTGAAAACTTAGGAAAAAAAAGTTACGCGAAACTGATTCTTCTTTAGAGCGATTCTCGAAAAAATGTCCCGTGCGTAACGCTAAGTTTTTTGTTTTTTTTTCCAGCTAACCAAAGCTCTCAAAAAAAAAAAAAAAAAAAAGACGCTGTTGGGGAATAATACATGCTTTAATATACTATCAAAGCATAACAGTTAATCCCATATTTAATTAATAGTTACTTGAATAAAGTAAAAAACTTAGTGTTACGCACGGGATATTTTTTCGAGAATCGCCCTTTAACTAGAAAATCGCCCGTCAAGATATGACAGGTGAAAATTGCTTCTACATTTGAACGAAGCCACTGCCTGTTTGGTGATATTTTGATAGTTGAAATTTTAACCTTAACTCCATTGGATTAATCCTCAACTCCCGTAGATAGCGTTCATTGTTGGCCCCTTTTTTCAGGGTCGGATTAATATCTATTTACTCCCCTAGGCCAAACTTAGAGATTGTCATACCTCACAAATCCGAACTCTATTGAAATCGTATCCCCCCTCCCCCTGCCATTCCCAGAAAAATCCCCCGGGAATTTTTAGAAATTGAAACGTTGGAAATGCAATTTTAGGCCATCGAAGGCGATTTAACGGGAAGTAATGGCATTTGGAACTTGCCCTGGAAAGTTTTCAAAACTGAAATACGTAACATACGTAATTGTATCTTATCTTTGATGTTACATAAAGGGATGAGTTCGGGGACTCCCTCCCATCCACGCATGTCGCAATTAGTTTTTGAAACGAATCTTAGAAGATTTTCAAAAAGGTGGGAAGAGGGCTGAAATCAGGCTCACGCTCCCCAGGAAAGTTTTCAAACTTAAGTTTATGAAAACGAAATTTTAGGCGATGTGTTATGATGTGAAAGTGGGGCGTTAGAGATCTTTTCCCTGGAAAAAATTCGAAATAAAAACTGTAAATGCGCATTTTTACTACCTTTAATGCATCTGATAGTGCTGGGCGACGGGATGGGTTTGGGAACTTTCCAGCGGAATTTTTTTTTTAAATTTTAGATGATTTTCAAAGTATTGGGAAACGGCGGGGGGTCGGCAAGAACGCTCTAAAAAAAGGTTTAGATAATTTTTTAAAATAATAGTGAAAGCTGGGTTCATGGAATTTCCTCTGAAGTTTTTATAAAATTAAAGTCGCAATTTTAGGCCACCTTTAGTGAAGTAAAAAGATTGGGTTTTGCTCAGAAAACGTCTCCCTCTCTTTACTTTGCTTTGTTCGCCATATTTTTTAATTTTTAAAAATATGTTGTAAAATATCCTGTTCCCACTTTTTCTCTTCTAAAAATATTTAACTGTTTTACTTTTTCCATAATGTAATTTTCAAATTTCTTTCTCAAATTCCTGTCTGTTTGAAAAACAAACGTTTTTGGCCGCAGAAAAAAAAAAAAAAAAAACTTTTGACAATTTGGACTGAGGTGATCTATAGCAGTGATATCTTATGTATTTTTTTCCGTTTTATTTAAAATTGAAATCTCATGGCTCTTGAATTTCTTGATACACTTATGTGTTTCATTCATTTTTACCTTAGAAAGATTTAGAACTGCTGTTATCTCTTTACTTAAATTTTTCATATATTTAAAACATATTTCGGGGCATCCCATGCATTTTTATCCACTTTTTTGTGAGCTTCGTGATGATATTTTAAATACACTGCTTGACAATTGCTAAGGAACAATTACAATTTTTGGAATAGTTCAGAATAGATAATGATAAAAGAAACAGAACGAAATATATAGTTAGTAGGGAGGATGTGCCTTTATTATAAGTAGAAAATAATACAGATATTACTGCATTAATGACGTAAAAACTTAAATATAAAAAAATAATCCTACTTAGATGATTTTCATACAACACCAAAAAAATAATCGAGGTCAGAATGATGGAGACATGAGTACCTTAATACGATGTATGATTACCAGGGACACTGATGCACAATTTACATCTGTTTTCCATACTCCCCACTACTTATTGAAGAGTGCTTGGGGGATGTTTTCCCCACTCCTCTCCTCAATGCGGATTTGAGTTCTTGTACTGTTCTGGGAGGGACGGTTCTTCGCGCAACACGTCTGCCAAGAGCCTCCCAGGCAAGTTCAATTGGATTTGAGTCGGGAAAGTAAGCAGGCCACTGCATACATAGAATGTTTTCACTTTGCAGTGTGTCTGACACTTCAATGCTCAAGTGTTTCCGTGTATCGTCGTCCGTTAAGAGAAAATCTGGACCGACAGCCCCCCTAAAAAGACGAACATGGTCCAGCATAACATCTCTGCAATACATTCGCGACGTATCGCTTTCTTATTCAAAAATTTGAAGCTGTGTTCTGCCATTGTGCATGATGCCTGCCCACACCATGACGCCTGGGCCGTACCGATCACGTTCACAAACAAATTTTTGTGCATAACGTGTTCCCACGCTCTCTCCGCAGTTGTTGGTGACCAGAATCACTTGTCACACTGAAACGAGATTCGTCAGAGAACATCACTCTAGACCAATTTTGGTGATCCCACCAACATGTTCCTTTGACCAGCGTAATCTCTCTCGACGATGGCATGGTTGAACTTGGATGCAACGTACGGGCTTCCGTGCATGCAAACTGACATTATTTACTCGCCATGTGATGGTTCTTGCAGAAACATGCGTACCGGTAGCGGTTGTTAGATTTGCAGCTATCTGTCCAAGAGTGAAATTTCTGTACCTTTTTGCCATGAGGGCTACATAGCGATCCTCTGAAGGTGTGGTGCTTCTACCACGACCCCCGGCATGCTTTTGCAAAACATTTCCACATTCAGCGGCCATCTTTAATCGAGAGATGGCACTTTTTGATACACCCATTGCGGTAGTCACAGTGGTGACACTTTGACCTGCTTCCAGTTGTCCAACCGCTCGTCCACGATCGTAGATACGCAAATGATGTCTTGCTGACATTTTACTCTTAAGTATGTCAAGAACCAAACAGAATTTCAGAGAAAAACCATTTTTAACATCCAGCACTATTTTTGTTAAAAACCAAGCAGCGTGAATTTTCGTACGAATTTTGAGCGTGTATGCACTGTCTTTTATACAGATAACGAGTCTTGGTCTACCACGCCATCTGAACTTGAATTTATTTTAATTGGCCAGTTGGTTGAGGTACAAATTTGCATAAATCACTTGTTCCTTAGCAATTGTCAAGCAGTGTTCAAATATTCACAAAAATAATATGTTGGAAGCAAACTTTGATAACCGATATAATTATAAATAAAAGTATATAAAATTGTGTAGAATAAAACATTTATTAGGAACTTGCATGCAATGCATGTGCGTGTAGAGAGAATTAAAGCAGTCTATGGTTAAAATTTTGTGCAAAATAGGTGATATGATTGCCAGACGCACCTCGATGGGGGGGGGGGGGGGGTTGTCACGGGAGGTCGCTGTTACAGCCAAACTTTCCTTTATTTGACAAAAAATATCCGACAGTTCGGAAAATTCGGAGACAACATGATAAAATTTTTGTTTGTAAGAATGTCTAATTTCTGATGTTTCGTTAGATGTTGGTACGTGATGTGCATGCTCGTATTTTGTCATTCGGTAAGGTTTGAAATTTCATTCGGTAAATTGACAATTCCCCTCCCCCCCCAAAAAAAATAACTTCCGGTGCCCCTGATGATTGGCAGTCATAAATAAATATGAATTAATAATTTATTAATTGCAAAACACATACTGACGCAATTTAAAGAATCAAGAGAAAAATAAGTTTCAGCAACAAGTTTTATAACTGAATATTTTCTAGGTCGTGATTTTTACTAATTTTCATGTTTGTGACTTACCTCTAATAAGTTTTTACTTTCTTCTATATTTAATATATAGAAAAAAATATTGGATTCGTGCAAATTTTCGAATTTCGAAGGATTCGAACGTTTCCAGGAGTGCTTAGTCCATTCCAACCGTTTTTGGAAAATGTCTGTCCGTGTGTGTGTGTGTGTGTCCGTATGTTTTACTTTGGCAATTCCTGGGGGCGAACTAGCCCGCCGCCGGCGCATCGGCCCGAGGGCCGGTGCGCCCTCGAACCTGTGCGCCTTAATTTTTGTTTGCCCTCAAATCTATGCGACTCCGTTTTTTTTTTCTTGTTTTTTTCTTTCTTTTGGCACTTTCGAACCTGTGCGAATTCGTTTTTTTTTCTTTTTCATTTCGCTCAAGAATGTGTGCGATTTCGGTTTTTTTTTTGTGCCCTCGAACTTGTGCGCCTTTTGGGAGTCAAGATTGGCACCATTTTGGAGGACTCCGTCCGCCTCTAAAGAAATTGCGCCCGAAATATCCATTTTGACGATCCCCGAGTTAATTACAACGAGTTTTCTCGTGACGTCTGTATGTACTTATGTATGTGTATATTAGGGTGGTCACAAAATACATGGGGAAAAAACTTTTTTCAACTAATCGTTTGCGGCACCCTCCTAAAATGTGCCAATGGACTGGAAAACATGATTTGCAAAGTTTCAGATCCGATCATATTAACACGTGCCGCTAAGAGGCTAAAGTTACGAAAAAAAGTGATTTTTAGCAAAAAATCGTAGTTTTTCTTCTTTAAAACCAAAACTTTTCATCCTAGAATCTTCATTCTGGTCTCATTTAATAGGAAATTTTATTCTCGTGATGAGTTATCCATTTTTTAAATAAAATGTATTGAATGGTACTGGGTATTTTGCAGGTCCAAGTCATGGAAGATACCAGCAATAAGGAATTTTCATGCAAAGATTTAAAAGCATTACAATATTCAATTACATTTATTTGCTCTTTGTTGATATTAATTTGTCCATTAAAAAAGCTTTATTTGGAGGTACTTTAAAAATTAAATGCAACAAATTGTTGATTTAAAATAAAATAACTAAGTAGTTCAGAAGAGAAAGCAGAGTTAAAAAATAACAAAAAAGAAAAGAAAAAAATCTGATGCAATTTATTGCTTACATTGTTAAATTATACATCAATATGTTCTTACTTTTCATTGAAAAGTTAAAGTGGTAATGACTTTGATATGACAGACTTAGATGAATGTTGGAAAAATGTGTCTGCATTCGGACATAACTTGTAATAGAAACTCGTTAGTTAGAAATTAGTTTTACACCTGTTTCAGCCGTGCAATTGACAACCCTTAAACTGTTTACTATCTTTTTAGCTTTAATATAATATTGGTTTTCACACTATTCATCAAGATCTGTATTTAAAAACTTTGTATCGATTTCGAATCTCTGTAAAAAAAATGGATCTCTTAAAAAGTTTGAGGAGAAATTAAAAAAATCTACTTCTTTGTCCAGTAAACTAAGCTTCTTTCAGATTGAGCTGTGCTTTTGTATCTCTATCATCACAATTATCTTCATTATCTCCTACTTCGGATTTTAATTTTGCAGTCTTCTTTGTTTTGAACTTTTATTTCTCATAAGTATCATCAAAAAAGGGAAATGCAACCTTCTCTGAGTTCAGGGACCACAAATGATTAATTATTTTAGGTAGTTCTGTGCCTACATTATCTTCATAAATACTCCTGTATTGAACCACAGATTTTACCAACTGTAGATCTTGGTTGGGGGCCAAAGCTGGATCGCAGACAATAAACCATACTTTTCCATAAATATTGTTGATAAACAACCAAATATATTTAACACCTTTCATCTTTAAATCGATTAAGGAAAGCTGATCCATGAGAAGATATATTTTTAAAGAGTACATGAGACAGTGAGAAGCAAAGGAATGTTATTGACAAAATTAAAATTTTCGAGATAATCATTACAAATAATAGGGGAATGTCTCTTCTGCTTAGGGGCAAGAGATATGGCACTAGTAGCTTTGGTAGGGGCTGTTATATAGCATGATTTAGAAAAAAAGTTCAACGAAAGCCTACCTAGGATCAGTACTTTAAACGCATTTTATGAGAAACTTTAAAAAGTTCACTTACATCCTTTTGCTTCTCACTACGTCATATGAGGTAGTGAGAAGTAAAGGAATGCAAGTGTCAAAATTAAAAATTTGAGATAACCAGTACAAATGGTAGGTGAACCTCTCCTCTGTCTTGGGGCAAGAGATTGTACTAATAGCCATGGTAGGTGCTGCTGTTCAGCAGGATTGAGAAATAATTTCAATGAAAGCCTACCCAGGATCTGATCTTTTACTCGAAACTTAAAATAGTCCACTTGCATCCCTTTGCTTCTCACTGCCTCATATGGCCTTTGCCATCCATCTTTTGTGATGAATAGTGCCAGATACTCGAAAAGTAACATTGTTTGGAGAAAGACTCCCTAAATAAGTTAAGCAAAGTGGAATGAACTTTTTATAGGCATCCCTAAGCTGCTACTGTTTTTATTTCTCAAAAAGAAAACTTGAAAATTTCACCTGAATTGCTTATTTTGTTTTTAATCTTCTATACTTGCTTTGAATTGCCTCTTATCTATACCATTCATCCTGAAATTCTTCAAAAATATCTGGTTGAGGACTAGTGGACGTACCTATTTTGCAAATCAAAACTGTTTTCAAACCAACTTCTAAGATGTGGGAGCGACATGCTAAATACAAGAACTTTTCTGTAACAACTGTACTCACAAAACGCAGGTTTGTACTGCAGAAAGGAGTCGTAAAATGACTGTCATTTTAACGAAAGCCCTAACAAGCCCTCGTCTAAGAACACAGGCCACTTTCCTGGGAATCGTAGTTTTTCCTTTCACTGGGGGGGGGGGGGGGGGAGGATCGAAAGCCCTTACAAGACTGGGCTTTTTAAGCTAGTTTTTAGCGCTGACCACCGAGCAGGAAAGCAACGTTCCGTATTTATGGGTCTCAACAGCTCATTTCATAAGTTTTACATGCAATTGTTTGTTTTAGCTTTGAGTTTTAGTGATATAACTATATTACAGTGAAAGTTTGTTACAACGAACTTCAAATTACCAGAAATTTTCTTCGCTGTAACGAGGTTTTAGTAGCATTGAAATCTAAGCAACGTAATGGAAATCAAATCGGAGCTGAAAATTTCTTTCGTTGAAATAGATATTTCGTTGTATCGGTATTCGTTGTAACAGGATTTCACTGCATATATTTCTGATAATAATACTGTTTTTGCTCTGATAGCTAAACATTGTAAGGGGGTCACAACCATTAACTAAAAGAAGCAATACAATTTATATTATAATGATTCGTTCTTTTTACGCGATTTTGAGGATATTAGCTATGACCTGCCTTGAAAAATTCTCAATAATGTTCAATCAATTTTTACAAGAATTCAGATGAAATTAGACTTAAAGAGAATTAAATTCCCTATAAAATGAAACCAGAACGAAGTTTCTACAATGAATAGTTTTGGTTTTACAGATGAAAAACAACGTTTTTTTTGCTAAAAATTGCCATTTTTCGTAACTAGCCTCTTTGCGGCACGTGTTAATATCATCGAAATGACTTGAAACTTTCGTAATCACATTTTCTAGTCTATTGGCCCATTTTAGGGGGGTGCCGCAAAAGATTAGATGAAAAAAGTTTTTCCCCCATCTACCTTGTGACCACCCTAGGCAGCATTGGTAATTTTTTTTTTCTTATTTTCTTTTTTGGGATTGTTTTCAATGATGCCCAATGTTTCTTCTCAGTAGATGTTATGTATGTCGTATGTGTTTCTAGCTCTTTTTCTTGCGAGTTTTTTTTTTCATTTTTTTAAAGCATTTTATAAATTTTATGAAAAAAAAAACATTTTTTTAATCAGTTGAAATGCCGCCCCCTTGGCTGCTGCGCCCCTGGCGAGAGCCACTCCTACCAACTACTCGTTGCTCAAAACAAATTGGCTAGCCCCAAGGTGCCGCACTTAGCCCGCGTGACATATGTTTCCCATAACTGGTTTAGGAACTAGTACATTGCCCACAGACAAATGCACAGAACACACGTTAAACTCATAACGATCCTCTTTTTCGCGTCGGGAGTTAAAAATAAATAAATACAGTAGAATCTCGATTAACCGAGGTTTCTGTTAATCGAGCCGATAATGAAGTCTATTTTGTAGCGTGATCGTATTGAACAGAAGTTCGGGACTTTTTCAAAGAAAGGTAAGAATTTCTTTTTAAATGTATATTTAATAAAATTATAAATTTTGAATTTGAAAATTAAAATATTTTTTCAAAATTTATGTTTTTTAAATGCATCTTTTAAAATTAAACGTGACATATAGTAAAAAAATTTCATTTACTTTTTAAAACGTACTACAAATTATTTTCCTATTTTAGTTTTTTAACTGTAAAACATTACTTTTTATATGTTCATTTTGATCTTTTCAAAATGTGCTATTGTATTTTTAATTAGTACCTTTTAAAAATTTACGATCCTGACCAGAGCCCGATCATTCTGATATTGGATATGGGGCACATTTCTATTTCAGGCCCCCCTCCCCCCCGCGGAGGGGCCCAAAATATTTAAAGACACTGGCACACAAAATTTATTCTGTGCCCCCCCCACTCTATTCCCCCTTATGTTATTAAAGAAGCAATAAAATATTTCGATATTTTCTTATTAACACAGCTGTGTTAAATTTGGCGGTACCTCATATCACAATATAGTATAAAGGAACATTTAAAAAGTAGAAGAGATAATACATTATAATTATATAAGATGTGGTTAAAATTTGCCCGTAACCGTAAACTGTAAACGTAAAAATTATCTATGATATAACTTTTAATAGTAAATACAGACAAAATTGGAAGTGGGATTTGCAAAAGAGATAAAAAAAATTAAGGGAAATTTTTATCAACAAATAGATTTTTCCCTTGTCTTGGCATTTGCAAAAATTTCAATGATATCATTGTACTCTAGATTCTGAGGGAAATTACCATTTATTTTTAATAACTATGATAAATTAAGGGGATTTTTAGCCCCCTGAAATCTAAAAGGAGGGGCCTGTGCCCCACGTGCCCTTGCGGTAATCAGGCTCTGATCCTGACATGTTTTTATACAAAATTTCTACTAACCGGGATTTCAGACATCTGAGGGAATAGAGGACCCGAAACCGAAGTTTTACTGAAGAGTGAAATCCCGTTAGAACGAACTTTAAGGGACTGCAAATTTTGTTCGTTGTTCCGGGATATTCGTTGTAATGGAATTCAAGCAATAAAATACGAGTTATATCAGGACTAAAAACTTATATCGTTGAAACTGTAAAGGAATTTCACTCTAATTGAAATCGAAAGAAATGAACTCTGTAAAAGTTGTTTTTCTGCCAGTATAGTGTTAAAGCAGGGAAACGAGCTTGCTCTCGCTAAAATCAAGGTAGGATGTCTGTGACGCGCATAGCGCCTAGACCGTTCGGCCGATTTTCATGAAATTTGGCACAAAGTTAGTTTGTAGCATGGGAGTGTGCACCTCGAAGCGATTTTTCGAAAATTCGATGTGGTTCTTTTTTTATTCCAATTTTAAGAAAAAAAACTATCATAAATTACGAAATTATCATAACGTGGAACCGTAACATGGGCACAAGCCAATTGGCGAGATACGAAATTATAATAACGTGGAACTGTAACGTCGGTACAAGCCAATTGGCGAGAAAATTCACCATACATTATTTGTAAATATACAGGCAAACCAAAAGACCTTTAATTTTTCCATTACGGGCGAAGCCGTGCGGGTGTCACTAGTAAACAATAAAGGTAGTATATATCTTTTCAAAAAAAAAAAAAACACTTTTAATTGCTTTCAGGAAAAAAAAAACTAGTGTGTTGTGGTCATTATGAAACTTTCTTCTACATCTCTACATAGTATAAAATGAAGTCTCCAAAAAGCGTCTGTGTGTTTGAACTCGCAAAACTCGAGAACTACCCGGCCGATTTCGCAGAAGTTTTCAGTTTGTTTCTTTAAGTACTGAGAAGGTTTGCAGCCATGCTCGAAAACAAATCGATGAATAGTTCTTTTTTAATTCCAATTTAGGCCCAATTTTCACGTAAATTCTCGAATATGGGAGTGAAAAATTGCTTGCACAAATTAATATTGCATATCGTTAGAAAGGGTAGAATTTTCCGCGTTCTATGCAATTTGTTCCGATGCTCTAACTTTATTACGGCGGGAGTTATTGGCGTTTTTAGCTCGAATTTTTTTAGGCTTAGCTGAAATTTAGGCACTACATTCTTCAATAAATCTCTCAATAAAAAGTGAAGGAATGGTCCCACAGTTTTCATTTTGACACCATTGGAAAGAGCAACATTTTTTAGTTCAGATCCATCCCGACCGTTGGTCGAAAAACTAAGCTTCTATCTCCAAAGGAAAAAAAGTTATAAGCCTTTTTCATCAAATTCAAAAAATCAATTTTGATTCAAATTGCTGACCATTTTCTTTCGCATTTTAATTCCTTAAACTTATTTTATTTTGTGTTTCCATGGTTACGCTTTTTAAATCCATCTTTCTCGATTTAATTTCATTAAAATATTTAAATATCTGTCGTCACTGTTTGGAAGGGAAATTTTACATGATGTTTTTATTTATTTATTTAAGCCTGATTGTTGAATATACGTCACTTGACACAATTTGTATTTTCTAGGTAGACCGAGCAAAGCCGGGCAACGCAGCTAGTCATTCTTATAATTCTGATCCTTCCCCATGCTTGACGAGGAAGCAATATTCCCAACAAAAACAAAATTACACACGCCAAAACTTGACGACCTTCCCAATTCCCGATTCGGAACTCCAGCGCTCGAATACGCTACCTTGCGGTGATTTATAAAACTGCGAATGCAACTAAAACATTGCCACGTTGCGCTCCACGTGTATCTGTTGACGTAAACGCAGTCAGTTTGTTCTGAGTAACGCATTCAACATGTCTAAGAACGCCTTCAACAACAGAAATTAATTCGTCCCTTAGTAGTATTCTCGAGCTTTTCAAAATAATGTTAGTTTTCCTTCGAAAAAGTATTAAATGGTGGAAGCGTAAACAAGAAAACTCTGGATTAACAAAGTTGGATAACGTTATACCAGGTAAAATTTTTTATTGTTTTGTATGAATTTGTAAGAATATGAGTTTTTTTTAATCTTAAATTAATTTAACTAATCATATTTTACAGCAGCATTTAGTTGGAATGGACAGTATGCAAAATATTTTCTTGAATTTATTATCGTAGAACAAAATGAAAAATGTTTAACCGAGAAAGAATTTACTTTATTCCTTTTATTCTCAGCTGAAAGGTTTCGCCAAATTTGTTTAGGGTTATAGTTTTGGAATTGTGCGAGCAAAGTAGCCTTGGCAAGATTTCGCGTTTTTAGTTAAACCATTTTTAATTTTTATCATGAGTGGAATAAAATGATAGTAAGATTACAGAATTCGATATGTAGAAAGAAATAATGGTCAATCAACTGAAAAGAAAACTACCACCATATATAAACTCTGAGTACACATTTTAT